>NW_008630039.1:248-2829 GCF_000691845.1 Merops nubicus | reverse complement strand
AACACCCTTTTACAACTAATGTTATTTCTAAGAAGGGAAGGAAAGTGGGATGAAGAGTCCTATGCAGATATGTTTTTCATCCTCTGGGACAAACCTGAATGGCAGAGAGATTGTGGACTAGTACCACTGTGAGACCCTATGGTGTTAGCATTAGAAAGGGAAGACAAAAGGGAACATAAGGGAAGATTAAAAGGTGTTGCTCAGCTTGCAGTATAGGACAAAGATGTACAAAACTAAATGAGGAGCCAGAGCCTGACTTGAACAATTTATTCAGTCCACCTCTTAGAACATTGAGGCAGGTTGTGATTTCACAATCCTCAGATGACAGAGTGCCCATCTCACCCCGAGGCGACCAGGGGTCTCTTCAAATTGCCCCAGAATATAGTCAAGCATCTGCCCCACCCCAAGAGAACCCAGAACCCTCCAAAATTGCTCCAAGTAGCCCAGTGTCTTCTCATACCAGGCAAAAACGAATAGTAAAACCTATTTTACAAGCATCTCTCCGAGAAGTGGTAGACCCAGAAGGGGGAACAATGAAAATAAAAATCCCATTCACAAGTGCCAACCTAAAAGAATGTAAAATAGTTGCCCAGGGATATCACAATGACCCAATAAACACGGCACAGACCCTTAAGTTTATAATAAAACAACATAATTCCAATTGGAGCGATATGCAATTATTATTGGACTGCTTGACTGAAACTGAAAAACAACTAGTTTTAAAAACTGCGGGAGATCTCGCTAGAGAATATTATGATGTGAAAGGAGATAATTACAGAGCATATTTCCCATTACAAGATCCAGAATGGGATCCAAATTGTGATTATGAAATTGAGAGATTACAGGCATATCAGGAATGGATATTTAGTGGAATGGAAAAGACCATTCCTAGAACAATAAATTGGGCGATTCTATATGCAGTTAAACAGGGTCCTTCTGAAACACCATCTGAATTCCTGGATAGAATAAGGGATGCGATGCACCGACACACACATATAGATCTGGGTTCGGAAGTGGGCATACAACAATTAATAACCCTCTTTTTAGGGCAGTCACTGGGAGATATTAGGCGCAAACTACAAAAGATAAGGCCCCCAGAAAACAGGGATTTAGAAAAACTACTGGAAGAAGCATGGAGGGTATTCAGTAATAGAGAAGAAAGCTACAAGGGTGATCAAAATAAAATAATAGCCGTGATTAGGGAAAATGAAAAATTGGAAACCCAAAACCAAGTCAAGGTGCAGACCAGCTCCTTTAAACAAGAATCAATGTGCAATATGTAAAAAGATGGGCCACTGGAAAAACGAGTGTCCCGAAAGGGACACTAGATGGCGCAATAGTCAAGGGAAAGTGATTACCCACATAGAAAGAGATGATTGACTGACCGACCCCCGGTAATGATAAAAATAGGGGGAAAACAAGAAGAAATAGAATTCTTAGTAGACACAGGGGCAACTTATTCAGTCTTAAACCAGGCTTTAATGCCTTTAGGAAATGATTACATTATAGTAAAAGGAGCAACTGGCCAGAGTGTAAAGGCTTATTTCTTTGAACCTTTATGTCATGGTTACAGGGGCTGGGACCAGTTTATCCTTATGTGGGTAGAACCAAAACTGTGTATTCTATACTCTCTATGTCAGTGCTCATGGGCTGTTAAGAAAATCATGGGTAGCAGCTGCCCAGGACAGACCTCACACCCCAGGCTATAACAGATAAGGAAAGAGGTTCAAGGTCAGGGGAGATGTTAACACCTTCCCACCCAGCAGGAGGAGTCCTCCCTGTTAATGGGCCCATCCATGCCTCGCCCCATGACTCATACAGAGCTCCCCCCAGGAGCTATTTCTGTTTAATGGACCATCAAGGACCCACTGCATGACTCATAGACTGATATCAACCCATTGTGAGATGCTCCACCCAGGGGGAGGAGCCAAGTGCCACCTGGATATAAACTGGAGTTCAGTACAGCACAGAGGGCCTTACCCACTGGATTTCCAGAGGACAAGAGCTACCAGATCTTTTCTATGAGACCACTGTTTCATCTGGACTGCTACCACCACCCTAACTACAGAGTATCAGGTTGTATTGTGACTCTGTTTGTGGTTTTCCTTTGTATTATTGCTTTTATTTTTTTTTTTTTTCTCATTCAATTGTATTTCTGACTTGGAGTCTCTCACTGGTTTGTTTTCAAACCATTACACTTTAAAATACAAATTGGGTAAACAAATAGGCATTCATAAGTTCTTATACATGCCAAATTCTCCAAAATCTCTTCTGGGAAGAGATCTATTGGAACAATTGGAAGCAACATTCAAGTTTAGACAAGGGGAAGTTACTCTGGAGGTAAATGAACACCAGTGTGTGCAAATAATGAGCCTGTCTTTAGTTAATGTTCCCTTAAAAGGAGAAATTGATACGGAAATTACTGATCAGGTATATCCCGGAGTCTGGGCAACCGACACACCAGGACATGCCAAGAATGCCCAAGCAATAAAGATAAACTTAAAGGATGGACAGGGTGCAGTAAGAATAAAACAGTATCCCTTGAAAAAGGAAGAAAGGGAAGGAATTCACCCAATAATAG
>NW_008630039.1:0-233 GCF_000691845.1 Merops nubicus | reverse complement strand
GAGTGTGAGTCAGGATTTAACACACCCATCCTCCCAGTTAAGAAACCAGATCGATCCTATAGAATAGTCCAAGACTTAAGGGCCATTAACAAAATCACAGACGACCTATACCCCATGGTGGCTAATCCCTATATCCTACTAACTACCCTGACCCCGACTTAGCATGGTTTACAGTTTTAGATTTGACAGATGCCTTCTTTTGCCTCCTGTTGTGGTTTGAGGTTTGGAGTGGG
>NW_008630038.1:331-1193 GCF_000691845.1 Merops nubicus | reverse complement strand
TCCCCACCCCCCCCAGGTGTGGACCTGATCTCGGCGTGTGACATCCGGTACTGCAGCCAGGACGCCTGGTTCCAGGTCAAGGTGGGTGGGCAGGAGGCCATCGGGGGGCATGAGATCTTCTGAGATGGTCCTGAGGGCCCTCAAGTGGTCCTGAGATCCCATAGATGGTCCTGAGATCCATCAGGTGGTCCTGAGATCCCCTCAAGTGGTTCTGAGATCCATCAGATGGTCCTGAGGGCCCTCAAGTGGTCCTGAGATCCCACAGATGGTCCTGAGATCCCTCAGGTGGTCCTGAGACACCATAGATGGTCCTGAGATCTCCTCAGGTGGTCCTGAGACCCTCAGACATCCCTGAGGCCTCTGAGATGTCCTTGAGACCCCCCCTCAGGTGTCCCCAAGCCCCTTGTGACATTCTCATGGCTCCTTGGACGTCCCCAAGACACTTCAGATGTCCCTATAGCCCCTTGGATGTCCCCAAGCCCCCCTTGGCCATCTTGGTGGCCCCTTGGACCTCCTGGTGGCTCCTTGGCCATCCCCAAGCCCCCCTTGGCCATCTTGGTGGCCCCTTGGACCTCCTGGTGGCTCCTTGGCCATCCCCAAGCCCCCCTTGGCCATCTTGGTGGCCCCTTGGACCTCCTGGTGGCTCCTTGGCCATCCCCAAGCCCCCCTTGGCCATCTTGGTGGCCCCTTGGACCTCCTGGTGGCTCCTTGGCCGTCCCCAAGACCCCTCAGCCATCCTGGTGGCTCCTTGGACGTCCCCATGCCCTCCTTGGCCATCTTGGTGGCTCCTTGGACCTCCTGGTAGCCCCTTGGCCATCCCCCAGCCCCCCTTGGCCCTCCTGGTGGCTCCTTGGCCCTCCTT
>NW_008630038.1:0-225 GCF_000691845.1 Merops nubicus | reverse complement strand
TGGTGGCCCGTTGGCCATCCCCAAGCCCTCCTTGGCCATCTTGGTGGCTCCTTGGACGTCCTGGTGGCTCCTTGGCCATCCCCAAGACCCCTTTGGCCACCTTGGTGGCTCCTTGGACCTCCTGATGGCCCTTTGGATGTCCCCAAGACCCTTCAACCATCCTGGTGGCTGCTTGGATGTCCCCAACTACCCCTTGGACATCTTGGTGGCTCCTTGGCCATCCTG
>NW_008630037.1:8492-16153 GCF_000691845.1 Merops nubicus | reverse complement strand
CGGCGGAGGAGGAGGAGCCGCGGTCGGGGCCGGGGCGGGGGCATGGAGCTGGGGAGCACCGCCAAGGCAGGGGGAGTGGAGTGAAGGGAGCCAGGAGGACAGCGAGCCAGGGGGAGTGGGGTGCCCGAAGCTGGGGAGCACTAAGCCGGGGAAATTGGGGTGCACATCCACACTGGGGACTGGCATTCACAGAACCAGGGAATTGGGGCACAAAGCCGGGGTTTGGGAGCACCGAGCCGAGAAACTGGGGTGCACAGAGCTGGGGGATTGGGGCACGCCAAACCAGAAGACTGGGGTACACACTGTGCCTGGGCGTTGGGGTGTGTGGAACTGGGGTACACACACTTCCACTGTCTGCACAGAACCAGAGTGCGCTGTGCTGGGTGATGTTGGGGTGCACAGAGCTGGGGGACAAGTGTAGATGGAGCCAGGGTGTGAAGCCCTTTGAGCTGGGAGAGGGAGACACGTTGACCCAGGGGACTGGGGTGCACTGAGTTAGAGCAATCTTTCCTGGGGGCTTTGGGCCCTTCAAATTCGGGGGACTGGGGTGCATGGAGCTGGGCCATGGTGAGGCAGGAGGGCTGAGCCATGTCCTCCGAAGAGGACAAAAGGCAGCTGGTGTTTCCCCTGCAGAGACAGAAAAAAATTGGCTAATGATTTACCCACAGGAGCTGCCCAGAGGCACCAGCAACCTCAGGCCATGTTCGGTGAAAAATGCTGCTGGGTGCTCGAGGGGGAACCCCAGATAGTTGGGAGCCATGGTGCTGGAAGGGGACACCCACAAGGGTCCCCATCTAGAAGAGCAAGACCTCAGATACGTGAGGCATCGGAGCAGCTGCCCTTCTGCATCCACCACCCAAAGGAACCAACTGCAGTTTCCTTGGAAAACTCATCTTGGGCCTTTTGGAGGTTGTTTTTCTGGGGGTGCAGCCCAGCTGGGCTCCGGGGGGACACCACCATTGCTCCCCCACCCCATCAGGTGGCTTTTGGCCGGGGCAGGGCTGCGGTGCTGAACTTCCTCCCACGCTCCCGCACACAACGTCTCCTTTTACAGAGCCTCGGGCAGGCGGGCTTCCAGCACCGCTCCCCAGCACACATCTGGGGACGCATCCGGACCAATACCGGGGGAAAGGAGCACAGCAGGAAAGGAGGAAGAGGAGAAGGAAGAGCAGGGAGGGAGTCAGGCTCTTTGCACGGGTCATTTTTCAGTGGCACAGATGCAACAGCAGTTTCCCCAGAGGAAGCAGCTCCTTGGTTTTAGCCTGTTTTTCACAGTGGGTCCCTCAACACCAGCAGCTCTCACCATGTCCCCGAGGCTCTGGTGGCACCTCCAAGGCTCCAGTGGCTGCAGTCTGTGTCCTGTGGTCAGGTGCCCGCGTGGGAGGTTTGAGTCTTTCATTGCTCCAGGGCAAAGGAAGCTCCTCACCCTTTTGATTACAGAGGAGAGCTACAACAACCAAACCCGGAGAGCTTAAAAATTCAAAGGCAAACAAAAATAACCCAAAACAAACTGTATTTAAAATTATTTTATTACCCCCCCCCCCCTTGCAGGCAGGGAAGCATTTTGCAGGGATGGAGCTGGTAATAAGACTGCATGCCTTGACCCAGGCACTGTGGGTGACAGCAGCAAGAATGAGAAAGGATGAAGCCAACTGACTTCAAAAGCCTGTGACTAAATCTGGAGCCCTGTGCTAGATTCACAGATGTGCCCTGTGAATCAAGAGGGTTTCTCTTCCTGTGCCCAGGCTGGCGTGGGCAGTGCTGGATGTGCAGAGCAGCTGCATGGTCCCAGCCTCTGCTGGCTCTGGCTGAGGAGCTCCTGCAGCCCAGACATGAGCTGTGTCAACCCTGTTGGCACATCATCCCCAACCTTTTTGAGGGCTGATGGAAAAAATCCAGCCACCAGCCCCTGATGCTGCAGCAGGAAGACAGGGGTGGGTTGCAGGGACCTTCTGCACGAGATGATTCCCTCGCCCACAGATCTATAGCTCACTGGAATCTCCAGCATCAAAGCTCAGTAACCCAAAAATGCAGGTGGAACCCAAGACTCTCCCCCAAAAAAAAGCCACAAACTCCCAGCACTGCCCAGAGCAGAGCTTTATACCATCACAGCTTTGTCACTGTCCCTTCTCCCAACAGTTCACAGGATAAAAGCAGCATCATGGCTTTGATAGCTTAACTGCAAGTGCAGCTCTGCTCCTGTTAGTCTTTGAAGATACAAAGTGAGAATCTGAGCACCAGGAGCTTTCTTAGCATTAAATAGAAACAACAAAAAAGTGTTTGGAGCTTGGAAACAAAGGCAGATTTTTCAACATCAAAACTAGCTAAAAATTAAAATCCATACTGCTTGCAAGCCTGCTCATAATTAACAAAGAAAGGGCTTCCAGGAAGGAATTCAAATAGTAGACGTTCTCCATACCAAATGATTATTTTTGGCTAATTTTCCTTCCTCAAACCCTACAGTACTCAAGGTACGTGCATAAGAAATGTGCATAATAATGAAAAAAAAAAATACAGAAAGGCAAAGAAGCAGGCTGCAATTTGCAAGTTTAATTTCATGCTCAGCCAGAATTTGATCAAGGGGAGGAGGGACCAGTGCAGAGGATGGATAGAGGTGCCAGGGCAAATCCAGGGCCTCCCAACAAGGTGTCTGCAGCACGGGGGTCAGCTCTGTGCATCCTGCAGAGGCTTGTGTGGCTGCTTCTCCTCCCACCAAGAGCACAGAAATGTTGCACAGCACCAGTTTCCAGCTGCTAACAATGCAGAAAACAAATATGGGATGCCCAGCAGGGCCTTCTGCACTTCCTTCCAGAACAGGGCACCTGGCACCCATCTTTGTGACGGATTCAGTTCAACGCAGGGGAGTGGAGGGTAAATCCCACCATGACTACGTGCAGATTTCCATCCCCCCCAAAGCTGCCAAGATGATCCATTTTGGAGCACTTTGGAACTAAACAGCAGCCAGATCCATGCAGTGGTAACTGCATTATCTCTATGGGTGAGGGACTGCAGCTTCTTCAGTGCAGGATCCTTGGACACATGGAAAACTGCTCTGGCTTCTCTCACTGCAGCCTCAAATGGGTGCAAGGAACACCATGGTGCTAAAAGCACAGGATCTGGAGGAGCAGGAAGGGGATTTTGAGGCTGCTTTGAACCCAGAGGCAGAGTAGCAAGCCAGTCCCAAGAGAAAACCACCACCACAGTGCTAACCTAGGGCTCCTGAGCCTTGTTTTTGATGAGGCTGCATCTGGATAGCCTCAGTCCTGCTCACTCAGGAGGAAAAGAGCTGAAGTTCCTTGGATGTGGCCATCCTGAGACGCAGGGTCGGGACTGGGGCTGGTGAGTCATTCGCTGTGGCCTTGGTGCAGATGGTTTAGGTCTGTGCATGTGGCAGGAGGCTGCTTTCGAGAGAGCTCAGCATTTTTGCAGCACACAAGGGTCATTCATAAGCAAAGAGCCCAGCAATGGACTCCAGATGCAGAACCACCTCAGTGGGATGCTAGGGAAAATGGGATGAATACCCAGATGTGGGTGTGCACCTGGCCAAGCCCTGACCCAGCACCTGGGTGGCACCTTCCCCAGCACAGACCCAGTGAGTACCCACCACAAGGAGATGTTCAAAAATCAAGGCTCAGAGCCTTCATCTGTCCTTCAGATCAGCTAGGTCTTTAGGTTTCCCCCTAAATTCAGGGAGGCTCTCCTAAAACCTGGATGGGACCCAGGACAGCAATAGCTGAAAGTGCCAGTGCTGGTGCTCCCACAACTGCAGATGACTTATTTGAAAAGGTAACAAGTTACTAGGATCAGCCGTGCTTGCAGAGTTTTTTTTTTTTCCTGCAGCCTGCCTCGGAGTAGATGCTGCAGGATGAAAAGGCTCCTCTTTGTTTCAGCTGCATTGCCTTTGAGGCATGCAGGAAGAGCGAGCTGCTGAGCTGTGCACCAGGCCCTCGGAGAGGACTTCCCTTCCCCCAGACATGGAAAATGAGGCTTTTTTCCTCCTCTTTTTCTCCCTCTTTGTTTCCACATCCTGCCCAGACATCCCCCAGTCCTTCCACCCACCAGCTGTTAGCACCTACAGCATCTCCTGCAGCCACCACCTCTGCTCTTCAGCAACCCCACTGGGTTAAAGAAACTGGGATTCACAATCACCAAGCAGCCAGCATGAAGGGGAAAAAAAAAAAAAAGGGGGTTTACCCCAAATCTGAGAACTACTCCCCTAAAGGCATCGCCCCTCTGTGCTCAGCTCTAGGCATCAGCAGAGCCTTTACCTGTCCCTGCAGCATCTTCTGCTGTCCCAGAGCCACCCTCCTAGCAGGTGACCCAGAGGCCCCCTCCTCCTCCTCCTCCAGCCAGGCTGTAGGGGACAGCCTGGAAGGCAGCAGGCAGGAGCACTGCACCCACAAAACCTGAGGTCGGAGAAACACCCCTAGTCCAGCACCGACAGCTTTGCAGAAGGCATCTCCCTGTCCCACAAGGCCTGGGGCCACTGGACACCTCAGCTCTGCTCCTGTCATCTGTCCCTTTTGAGTCAAGACTGGGCCAGAAGTGGGGGCAGAAATGGGAATCTGCAGAGTCCATCCTAATGTGAGATGAGGGTCCCATAGCACTGGCAGCTCCCTCCCAAAGTTTACATGGCAGAAATGGGAGGAATTTCACAGCAGGGATGTCTTAAAGGTCACCTCCGTGGATACTCCCATTAACCCCCCCAAGCTTTCATCTCTTTCAGAGGACAGCCACCAGACACAGCTTTTTCCAAGCACCACCACGTGGCCACCTCCTCCCTGCTTGCCACTTACCTGGTGTCCCTGTACCCATCATCCCTGTGATGTGGGCTCTGTCTCCTGATGGCACCAGACAAATGGCCAGTTCACAGAGCAGCAGATGGGAGCTCAGGGGTTTCTGGTTCACTTACAAAGCATCTACTGCATTTTGATCTCCCAGTAAATTAATTCTGTTCAGAGAAGTCTGGCAAGCCGTAAATATTAGTGGGGTATTTGCATATCAGGAAAGTCAGAAGGCTTTGCTTTTCCCCAGTAACACCTCAGCAAGATTCACTATGGCTTCCATCAGTTCATGATTTGAAAATAAAAGCTTCTCTCTATCTTTAAGGCATTTTCTTCAATAAACTCAAAAACGGACATTGCAACAATAAGCAAACTCCACGTATGCAGCACAGCAACAGCACAGCCAACCTCAAATGCCCATGCAAAGGAAATCAAGCAGAACAAATACTCGGGCAGTGCCAAAACGGAGCCACAGCTCCCCATGAGGGGATCACCATGGCCCCAGGAAAGTGGTGACACCACAGTTCAGCCATGCAGAACTTCAAAAGATCTCACACCAGTGAAGAGCAAGCCACACATGAGCCATTAGGTCCTCAACCTGCCTACACACGAGATAAGCTGCAGAGGATACAACATTGCTCACGACTTGTGTGCACAAAAAATGGGTTTGTCCAAAAGCTGCACAGACTGTTAATGCAAATTCTTCATGGTTGACTCAACACTTTATTTACAGTTACAAGGTATGTGCAGTTGGCCAAACCTTATAGCAGGGCGTGACTGAGCTAATGCAAAGCTTTCATAGAATCCCAGACTGGTTTGGCTGGGAAGTGACCTTTAAAGGCCATCCAGTCCAACCCCCCTGCAGGGAGCAGGGACATCCCCAACTAGAGCAGGTTGCTCAGAGCCCCGGCCAACCTCACCTGGAGTGGTTCCAGAGATGGGGCATCCACCACCTCACTGGGCAACCTGGGACAGGGGCTCACCACCCTCAGCATCAAAAATTTCTTCCTTCTCTCTAGTCTAAATCTCCCTCTTTGAGTTTCAAATCATCACACCTTGGCCTTTCACATCAGGCCTTGCTGAAAAGTCTGTCCCCAGCTTTCTGACAGGCCCCTTGAAGTCCTGGCAGGCCCCCAGAAGGTCTCCCCAGCTGGAGCCTTCTCCTCTCAGGCTGCCCAAGCCCAGCTCTCTCCTGCTGGGCTCCCAGCAGAGGGGTTCCCCCCTCGGGTCATTGCTGGGGCTCCTCTGGCCCTGCTCCAGCAGGTCCCTGTCTCTGCTCTGCTGAGAACTCCAGAGCTGCCCCAGCACTGCAGGGGTGGGGGTCTCACCAGAGCAGAGGGGCAGAACCCACCCCCCTCAATATGCTGGCCACTTGGTGCTGTTCCCCCATAATATATAACCTAACTAACCCATGGGGCTGACTGGATGTTAACAGTGGGGAGTCTGAGGCTCGATTCCATCCTAATGCTCCTTGGACCCCAGCTCCTGCCTGGGAAATGCCCTCCAGAGACCATGCAGGAGCTGGCAGAGCCACGGGCAGCAGGTGTCACTTGGCAACCTGCACCACACAGTGGCTGCTCATCATCTGCTGTGCAAGCTCTGAGGGCAGAGCCTGCTGTCAGCCTGCAGACAAACACACAGCCCAGATCTCTCCTACACAGCATCCCCAAGGCTCCAGCAAAGACCTCCATGGCACAGCAGCATCCCTAAAGCACAGGAACCATGATGCCATGAATGGCCCTGCTGTTAGACACATCAAATATCCCTTTTAAGGCCAGTTTCCTAGGAAAACTAAGTGTTGATCCCATTGCTGGCTGTCCCTCCTCTCCCCAGGAATGCACCAGAAAACTTTACCTAAGTCTGAAATGAGGTCAGAGCCTAAGGGGTGGTTTGGTTCCTACCAGCCTGGGTAGAAATTTAGCAGGAGGAGTTAGAGCAACACACACAGCCCAGGGTGGCAGCCAGCTGGCATTGCAGCGTGTGTTCTGGCTGCCCACCAGCTGCTCTATCCTAGGCACAAACTGTGCCACAGCTATCCCGTGAGGTCATGGGGGGGAAAGGAGTTTCTACATCGGTGGGAAAGGAATGACCAGGAGGCAAATGAGGCCTTGAGAGGGAATAAACCCCATGCTGCTGCTAGTGGAGCAGCTGATTCCAGGAAGCTGAGCACTAGTGCACCACTTTTCCAGACTCACCCACACACTTTTGGAGCCCCCCTGCACTGCACAGAACAGAGCTTCTTCCAAGAAAAGCCCTTCCCAAAGCATCTCCTCCATCTGAGCACCATCCTCCTCATTCTCCTCTTCCTCGAAGACAGCTGCCAGCAAGGAAGGGGGCACAGCAACTGCAGAAGTCACCACGAAGCTTGTCTGCAGCTCACGCTTTAGGCTTCCCAACTGCAGCTGTCCCATGGCAAGGTGTCAAACGCATCATGCACAGGATGGTTCGCACCATGAGCCCCGTCACAGTCCTCCCCACCACCATCTGCTTGGAGCTGGTCCCCCTTGACAGGTGGCTGGTGGGATGGTAAGAGGAACCATCAGCTTTTCATCAGGGGATCTTGCAGCACGGGATACACCGACTTTCTCCCAGATATCCTGTCACCTGCTTAGGAACAGTCCCACGAGGAGATTCCCACCCATGAAGGCAGGCAGAGGCACTGTCACGACAAGCTGAGGATCAGCTGTTTGTTCCCCCAAGATTTTGCGACAGCTTGATGAGCCTCGGGGGCCATCTGCAACATGGACCCCATGGAACCGTAGCAGGGCCCACCTGGGCACATGGCCACAGGCCCTACCTGCCCTGAGAGCAGCCAGGCAAAGCCCCAGCAGGAACACAGGTAGGTTCAGGACAGTTATTTAAGCTCATGAGAAGCCA
>NW_008630037.1:0-8461 GCF_000691845.1 Merops nubicus | reverse complement strand
TTTTCTCCTTTACCCTTTAGCCTGTGCTTTGTTTGCGCTGTGCTCAAACCTCACCCAAAGAAGGGCAGGCGTCAGCAGAAACCTGCCATAACCTCACACCTCTGCATCCTCCTCACATGCTTTTTCTGAAACCCACAGGACCTCAGGACTGAGGTTTATCTGCAGCTGGGGAACCCAAATCCCACCAGCACTGTGGGGTACAACGCCATGTGCTGGAGCCTGGGCAGGGGATGGAGGGTGAAGAGATGCTCCAGGTCACAGCTGCACAAGCACCCACCTCAGCTCCTAGCAGCACCCCAGACTTGCCAGAGCACTGCCATCCTCCACCACCCCCAGGCTTTGAGAGGCAAAACAGCCAAGACTGCTGGCAAGGACCTCCAGAAATGAGATTTCCAGCCTTCCTGCCATCCTTGAGCCTTTCCCACGCTGGCTTCTTGCTCCTGGAAAGCTCCGAGCTGGTTCCCTTTCAGTACATATATCTCCCAGGCTCAGCATCTCTCAGTAAAGTAATTTTAACACATCCTTTGCTCTTCTTTAGGATTTACCCTGCCTAGTCTATAATGTTTTGTTTGGTTTCTTTTTTTCCAAAACAAGTTCTGCTTCCTTAAAGCACATGGGAAGGAGGTTTCAGATTTTCCACTGAAACTGGTTTTTTCCTCCACCCGTGCTTCCCTAAAACTGTGATTCAAACAACTTTAATTGTACATTATTTTCTTTCTGAATTGCCCCCACAGATAATTTATCTTCTTTTTGTGGAGCTGGAGGGCGTACAATCTTATCTTTCAGCTCCAGCAATGCTGACAATTTCCTACCTTCTTATGCCTTCTGCTCTTTGCTGTGTTGGGGCTTTGTTAGATACTTGATTAAAGCAAAATTGCTTTTTGCAGCAATTTTCCTGCAATCTAACCCAGAAATGCCCAAAGACTCACAGTCATCTTTCACAATGCTCATCTGTTGACTGCTGTAAGGGTCCTCCCTACTCAGTCTGGAGCATCTCTAATTCTGTACCAGCCACAATGTTTGCCATCAATTAAACCTCCCCTTCTGACACTCCTCCAAGCTTTTGTGGAGGAGATACTGGAGATATTCAGCTGAGCCCATGGTCACTTGCTGCTATCTCCCATTGTTCATTTCCTCGTCCTGATAAGAAATTCTTCTGCTCAGAAATTGCTTTTCTTTTTGTGTTTGCATCCAGAAGTTTTTCCTTCTCTGCTGCAGCTTCCTCAATAGCTTTTGCTTCTTAAAGGCGAAAAAAAGTCCACACAGAGCCTAAAGCCTCCATGAGAAATCCCCACTTCTCCTCTTTTAGCTCATTTTCTGACCTTAGCAGGGCATAGCACCAGCCAACAACAGCCCCAACCCTGAATCCAGTTCTTAGGGGTTACAGAAATACTTTTTGGCTACCCAGAGTGACTCAAGGACTCATCCCCAGCCACCTGGGAGAAGGTATAACACTCAAATTTCTAGAAGATTTTCAGCTGCCCCAAGCTCCACCCCCCCCTTCTAGCTCCCAAGGAAGGGAGTCAAATGCATGATGAAGGCCTTTTTCATTGCCCTGATGATAGCTGAGGCTACTGACAGCCCCTCAGATCCTGCACCAAGGAGAGCCCATGCAGAAGAAAAGCTGGCCTTTGAACGACAACAGACACACCACCTTCCCCAAGTACCAGCGAGGAACAGGAGTGGAACGGAACCACAAGACAAAGGTGATCACAGCTCAAAAAGGAACCTCACCAAGAGGGAGGAGTAGCCAAGCAGCCCAAGGGAAGATGCCTGTGGTGGGGGTGCATACAGGAGCAGCAAGACAGAAGACAGGACTAACTACAAAAGATAACAAGCTCTCACCACAGAAAGGCTGCTCCAGGAACCTGAGCAAGGACAGACACACCCACACTCCCCCTCAAACCAAGAGCAATAGCCTGGCTCTGAGCTTATCTGGAGCAGAGGGTGTGTGGGTGGGGGTCTCAGGTGAAGCTCCTCAAGACCACTGAAGCCTATTAGTGCCCATGTGGCTGCACCCAGTTCTTGTTTATAACTGGTTTTTATTTTAGGTGTCATACTCTTAAGGGAGAAGGGAGCTTCAGGTTTCATTAAATCACTTTTATTAAACCATTGCATCATTGGCTAAAATAAATGTGCTCCAGGCTTGCACAGACAGCCCCACCTCAGAAAGCCTGACCAGGGAGAGCCAAGGCTAGAAAAAACCACACGTCTCATTGGGCTTGCACCACACAAGATTAGGATTCCAAACCTGATCCTGGGCAACCTGCTAGAGCTGAAAAAAGCCAAAAAAGCCTGCAAAAGCCAAAGCAGCAATACCCTGCTGGAGCAGGGGGTTGGACAAGATGCTCTCCAGAGAGATGGGATTCTGTGATGGTATATCTAATTGTATCAATTACCATGCTGTAAAGGCCAGCTAATATCTTCCAGTTGGATTTAGCTGGTAAAGGATGACCCGTGGGGGATGCTGCAGATACACATCACGTATGAGCGCCCCAATAACCAGGTCCCTCATAACCACGTGTGGCTCACTGAGGTGGCCATTGATGTACAAACCAGGGAGGAGCACTTTGAGGATGTTACAAGCTCTTCTGCCTCTCAATCAACCTGTGCCTGCAGGCTGGGTGACAAGTCCTGGGGTTGTAATGGCCTTGAGCAGCCCCACCTCAGACTCCCACCCACACCTGCCCATGGGCTTGGGAGCCTATTTAAGCTCAGCCCAGGCCCCATTCTCAGCCCAGGCCCCTTTGTTCTCCTTTGAGCTGTGCCCCTGCAGTGCTGGTCTTCAGTTCACCTCCAGCTATGCCTGTACCTAACTGTAGGTCCTGTTGATGTGAATCCTGATCCAGACTGGTTTTCCAGCTTGAATTTGGGTCTGTTTTCTCACCTTGGTCCTGCCCAGGAATCACTTGGCTGTGTGTGACCCTGGTTGCCCTCATCAGGACTGGTCCTGACCTGCGGATCTATTTCTCAGCTTCATCTCAAGCCTACCTTATGATGATTTGAACTCCTGGCTGCCCCCTGCTCACCTTACTCGGGTACCTTGGGACTGGTCCTTCTTGGCTAGTCATGCTTCCCCATCCCTTAGGGAGCTGTGCCCTTGTTGCTCCCTGGCACAACACCCCTGCTTACCGTGGGCACCCCTCGACCAAAGCCAAGCCTGATCCTTTGGCTAAGACAATATGCTGGGAATTGTCTGAGTGACTGATCCCAGGCCACCCCACGCAGGACAAAAAGATGTGCCTGCATGCAATCTAAAGAACCCCTTTCATTGCTCTCCTACCTCTTTGAGGAGATTAACCTAAATCCAGGCTGCAGGCATTGCCCAGCCTGGCTTGTGCTCACCCCCAGTGAGCACTGCACTAATCCATGGGTGCCACCTGCCGTCTACTTCTGATGGCATCATCCACAGCCTCACCTTTGCATCATGCAGATTGCTTCAGATGTTCAGATTTTCCCCCATTCCTTCTTGGAAGCCACTCGCCGGGGCCCACAGCCTGAGAGAGCAAGTTGGGGTGCAGCGTGGCTGTCACCACAGCTGGATGGAGCTTCTCCCAAGGGGAGCAGGAGGAGAACATTGCCCCTTTCCTTGGGATAATGAGGTCAGGGAATAGCTGTTGTGTGTCTGTAATTAGAAATGAAGCTATTTGACTCAGTTGCCTAAAAATTGTGTGGAGAAAAATATTACTGCATGGTTGAGCTGGAAGAAAAATTTGCAATTGAGAGAAATAACTTTGGGCTAGGGTCAGAGGTGGGGGGGGAAAACACTTGTTTTGTTTTTCTTGCTCCTTCTCTGCAGAAAATAAGGTTCGACAAGCTTCAGCTTTTTGTCATAACAAAGATGAAATGAAATATGCTGATATTTCTCATTGGACTCTTTGTTTACATTACGAATCATTCTGACCAAAATTACCCTTTCTGTCACAGTGTTTGTTTTGCATGAAAAGACATTTCTTCTCAGAAAAAACAACAACGACTCAGTTAAAACATTTTGACCAGTTCTGACAGGAACATTTGAACGTGTAGGAGGATGGGAGATTGCTTGAAATAACCAAACTGCCATTACCCAGTGGGGTTGAGATGTGTAAAACCAGCTTTCTGCAAAATAAGAATGAACATCTATATTCTTTCCTCATCACCACCCTGGGATCTTTCCTCTCCCTTTTTCAGAAAGCCCATTTCTCTCTTATTTTATGAGCTTTTCCTTTGCCTCTCATTCTGCAGAGTGCTACTTCTTTTTTAGTTCAATCTTTCTCTGGCTATTTAGGGTGACAGCTTGTAAGAAGTCTCTGGTGCAGCACCCCCCTCTCTGCGAGAAGAGCCAAGGAGCCTTTCTGATGATTCACTGGGGTGGGTGTCACCTCTCTGGTGGCTCCATTCTGTTATCTGATTAGGTTGATAGAATCATAGGATTGTTTTCCTTGGAAGAGACCTTTCAGATCATTGAGTCCAACCATTAACCCAGCACCCATGTCCCTCAGCACCACATCTCCAGGGCTCTGAAACCCCTCCAGGAATGGGGACTCCATCACTGCCCTGGGCAGCCTGGCACAGCCCTGGACAACCCTCAAGGGGAAGAAAATGTTCCTCAGGGCCAACCTCAACCTCCCCTGGGGCAACCTGAGGCAGTTGCCTCTTGTCATGTTACTTGTTCCTTGGGAGATCGACTCCCACCTCTGTTCAGCCTCCTGTCAGGGAGCTGTGGAGAGCCAGAAGGTCTCCCCTGAGCCTCCTTTGCTCCAGGCTCAGCACCCCCAGGTCCCTCAGCTGCTCCTCACCACACTTGGGCTCTAGACCCTTCCCAAGCAGCTTTGTTGCCCTTCTCTGGCCACACTCCAGCCCCTAAATGTCCTTCTTGGAGTGAGGGGCCCACAAATGAACCCAGGATTCAAGGTGTAATTTCCCCAGCGCCGAGTCCAGGGGGACAGTCTCTGCCCTGGTCCTGCTGGCTACACTAGTGCTGAACCAAGCCTGGTGGCCTTCTTGGCCTCCTGGGCACACACTGGCTCACCTTCAGGCAGCTGCTGACCAACACTCCCAGGTCATTTCCCACCAGGCACTTTCCAGCCACTCTTCCCTCAGCCTGGAGCATTGCCTGGGATTGTTGTGATCCATATGCATGGCCTGGCACTTGGCCTTGTTGAATCTCATCCCATTGGCCTTGGCCCATCAATCCCATGGTGTTCCCTGCCTACCACTGTGCCTTAGGAAAGCTTAATGTACACTAATTATATGTATAGCTGGCATTATATATCTATGCACACATGTATTGCAGTGTGTTTGCTCATCCACCTCTCCCCCCAAGCACGAAAGAAATGTAGCATCTTACTCTGCTCATGACTTTCTGGTTTGCAAGCATGCTGTGTCTGTCTGCAAGCTGCTGTGGGCCCCTTGGCTACAGATCCATGTTCTCCCCAGCAGGTCACCCTGAAGCATTATCCAACGTTCTTCGGTGCTCCTAAGAACAGCTGTAACAGCAGAGCTTCGCTGCTAGACCTCAGCGAGTATTTTGTGCTCTACTCTACATTTTCAACTTGCCAATAATGGATTCAAAAGAAGGTGACGGCAAGTGAGACTTCTAGAGGCAAAGCTTTCTTCAAGTGCCACAGCATATCAGTAAATACATCAAAATAACAGCGATCTCTTAAACACTCCCCATTGCAAGAAGACAGGCTCAGAGATTATGTGGAAAAAAGGATGATACCTCTGTAATGAAAGAAGAATTGAACTCCTTCCTGAATTTGCTGCCGATTATGTTCTTTTCTCCCTCTTTGCTTGCTTTGAAGCGAAACCTGCCACACAGGAGGTCAGGAATCACCATACCCACCCAAGACCCCCCACCCCTCCAGTCAGGGTTGGTCTCTACTCCCAAGCCACAAGCAACAGGACAAGATAAAACTGCCTCAGTTTCTGCCAGAGGAGGTTTCAGTTGGACCTGAGGAACAATTTCTTCCCCTTGAGGGTTGTCCAGGGCTGTGCCAGGCTGCCCAGGGCAGTGGTGCAGTCCCCATCCCTGGAGGGGTTTCCAAGCTGCGGAGATGTGGTGCTGAGGGACACGGGTTAGTGGGGACATGGCAGTGCTGGGGCAACAGTTGGACTTGATAATCTTCAGGATCTTTTCCAACCAGAACAATTCTGTGACTCTAACCAAAATGCATCCCTTGTAAGCTTTCAAAGACTCTGCCTGGTGCAATACCAGCTTTGTCGAAAACCTTTTTCGTCACTACCAAGCTGCTATGTTGACCCTATTGCTGACTCCTCCTCTTTCTCTCCACAGCTCCACTCTTAAGTGCAACCTGTTGCAAGAGTATGCACTTGCACATGGTAGAACAACAGGTTTTTATGGTATACTAGCCACGGATGGATACCTGAGTATGGAAGAAGTAGATAGTTATATATATCAGGGATCTGTAGGAACCAGGAACCCTTTTATGTCCCCTAAATGGCTCTTAAAGGCAACAGGAAGCTTCAGATTAGGGCCATCAGCGCAATCCTCTTCTGGCTGTGGTGATCTTCTGCTTTGGTTTCTTGTGTTGCATGTTCACAGCACTTTGGTGTCAACCATAAACCTAGCTCAGTCTGTGCGATGTCTTCTGGAACATCTCCAACCAGAGCCTTGCGGGAAAACCCCATCAGCTGTTGCTCCAGGAGAGCAGAGCTCGCCAGTGGGGGTGAAACCAGCAGCAAGCAGGGCAGCGTGTCCCAGGGTTGTCCCCACGACAGAGCCAGAGGAATGCGAACGTGATGGGCGCGTTACGCAATCGTGGGGAGACGATCCAGCAAAACAACAGTGTGCTGAGCTGGTTATGGGTTGGGGGGTGGTGGAAAGGAAGCCTCCTGCTAACTTGGGCCCAGGCCTCTGGCAGCATGAGTCACTGCGAGCTGCCATGGTTACGAAACAAGTATTACTGTGCAGACACAAATCATGCTCAGAGGCAAGTGCATCGCTAACTAATTCCAAACTTGGAAAATAGTTGAGTGTAGGTAAGGCCTAATACCAAGTGGGTGTTTGCAAAAAGGGCAAGTTAGAGCAAAATCCTCCGGAGCTTAATATTCAGCAGGCAAAGCAGCATGTAAAGAGAAGAAAGGAGGACACCGTTGTGTGAAGTCTTGATTCCTGGATCTTTTTGCCTTTTCCTTCTGGTTTGCAAGGGCTATACTGATAACTATTCCACAGAGAGGGGAGAGAAGAGGATGTTTCTGCACCATGGCAAGAAAACAAATAGTAGTGTCACAGATGATTCAGCTGGCACGAATAGTGAGTCATGGAAATGCACCATGGAAATTCTCCAGCGCAGGATGCACAGCACAGTGGAACATCTGACATGCATCAAATGGAGCACCGCAGCATCCTTGGAGAGACAGGGGCAGCCAGGATTAGAATAGCACCAGCTCATGCCCAAACGTTTCTTCTCATGTGTGACCTCAGCCCTGTGAAGCTGCAGTCGTTAAGCCCAGGATTGATCGATCCTCATCGAAGTCCTGAAGTGCTGGAGCAGCGATTTCACTGGCTTCCAGCGAGCAGCAGGGGTCTCATGACAAAGGTGTGTCTGATCCGCCGTTCCAGTCCCTGAGTCACACCACCAACAAAAGGACTCAGAGTCTGGGAACCATCAGCTGAGAATAATCAGGCCAGGGGAAAGGAGGAGTGATGATGCAAAATCATATGGCTGCTTTGAGGGAAGAGGGGGAGGGAGGGAAGGAAAATCCCTGGTTTGGAGAGATTTTCTGGCTTGGGTGTTTTGTTTTTGTTTTTCCTCCCCAGCATCCTTCTCTGCTGGCCTGTCCCATGGTTTCCTGCAACTCTTGAATCTCCCCGCTTTGGGTGTGTGTTCTAATGACAGGCTTGTGTTAAGGTTCCAGTCATTTGTGGCATCCCATGAGGGAGAGCAGGCAGAAACCCGGCTTGAATGCCTGCTGTGGGTGCATCATCAGTTGCTTTGTGCTGTACTGGAGATCCCAGCTGCAGTGTAAGGATAGTTGACCTAGTATCATATTTTACAGACAGGTAAATAAAAATTGGCCCAAAACTCATCAGTGGTCATTTTTCATGATGCTTGGCAGGTCCAGTAATCACAAGTGGGCTTTTGAGCTTTCTGCCCCAACTCCACCTCTAGCCTAGGACAAACGCCTTCACTTCTTTGGGGCTCTTGAAAAAAAACAGACAAACAATGATTTTACTTCATTACATAAAAATGAGTGGTGTTGACTGAAAAAATTATGTTTAATTTGGGTCTTGCATGGGTGTGCAGACCTAAAGCTGAGCACTTCAAGGTAGTTTTTTGCCTTCCTTTGCCAGCCACTGGCCCTTGCAGATGGCATGTCAAACTCTTAAGTTCTTGTGACTATGACTAGACCAAAACTATCAGTCCTCGTGTCTGCTGGCATTTTAAGCCCACGGAGAATCGAGGAAGAAAGCCCTCAGCTCTCTGGGCAGCTGGAGGGTGCCTGCAGGACCCCT
>NW_008630036.1:4563-52464 GCF_000691845.1 Merops nubicus | reverse complement strand
CAGTTCTTTATCCATCTAGTGGTCCCCTCATACATTCTTCCTTTAAAATGTGTTTTACTGCATTTTTGTCTTTTTCTTTTAAATTCTGTTCTTCTGCCTTTTTAATGTTGTTTTTAGTAGCAGTGATAGTAGTTAAAATATTATCATCATTTCAGTATTGCAAGTGAATTTGTCCCCCTCAAAGGCGAACCCTTTCAACATTTGCATGTGCTTTCTTATTTTACAGCTTATACTGTGGTGTATGCATCCTTGTTCCAATAACATTTTCCTAGGAGATATTTTTGTGCATAGTAATGGTCCAAATGTAAATGCTTATTCATTATTTGATTGCATATTGTATTACAAAGCATATAGAAAAAAAAATGGTGGCTCTGTATGTAAAGCAACTGGACTAAATAAACTTCTATTCACTCTAATGTAAAAAAGACAACCAAATCAATGTAAAGTTGTACGACTATGTGGAGGCTATCTAGTTTGCTTAGTTTTGGCTGTAGTTTTGTTTTGTATTGGGTTTTTATTTTAGCATTACTAAGGTTTTTGCATTTCCTTTATGTTCATCAAGTGCACATTTTCAGTTTTCTCACTTTGCTTCTGAAATGCTGGGGTCTGAACCCCGAGCCCCGAATTAAGGTTGACATATGGGTGATTCCCACAGCCCTTCATACAGAGGTGGTGAGTTTGCCTTATAGCTTCCCCCCAGGGTGCGGCCGGCCCTGCAGGGAGAGCCAGAAGGGAAATGAGCCCCAGGGGTCCCGCACTGAGTTGACAAAGGTCAGGTGTCTGCTTGGGGATAAAAGCTGGGACCACTGGCAGGGAGTCAGGAGTGTCTGTCTGTGGAGTGCACTGCACAGAGCTTCCTGGTTCAGGGCAGACCTCCTGACTCTACCTGGAGCTGGGCCCTGGTCTGTTTAGACCTTTGTGAATGTGGGCCGATCGGGTGAGAGTCACGATGTGGGCACCTTTCTCTTATGTGTTCAGCTTGCTGGTCTGGCTGTTTCCCATGCCAACTATGGGAAACCTCAGGCCTCTGTTTGTACCACCTGCTGTGGGCCAAGTTAGGTCTTTTGCGGGATCGTTGGGGGTGGCGTCGATTATGTACCAGCTGGCTGACCTGTTTGTACCCCTGGCAGTCATTCGTGTCACAATGTTTTTTTTTACAATACAGTCTGTGTATTGGTTTCTCTTTCTGCTGGCTGTATCGTTCTTGTTGGGCTTGGTCATTGGCAGAACAGCTTCTCACCTCAAAGATGCTTGCAACTGAGCTGATAGGAATGTGTTGCATTGCAGTGTTGCAGTAGGTGGAAGTGCTGCACAGAGTTTTTTCTACACGGAATGGTCCTCTAGGGTTCCTAACACTAGCTTAAGAGATGTTTATATTCCCCCGTGCCTTCTGAGCTTAGGAGCTCTTACATCTGCTTCAAAAGAAGTATGAGATATTGAAAAAGAGTCCTCCCTATTTTGGCATATGAATTCCTTAAATGGACTGAATGATCAAAGATTATAATAAGTATTACTTTATTACATTTATACATGCACAAGTGCATGCTGGTGACATACAAGTAATATAAAAGCTACAATAACTGGCTGAGGTGTTTGACTCAGTATAGATATTAGAATACTGATTACTGAGGGTAACAGCCGAAGAACTATTTCAATAATAATACATATTGTGTAGACAGCCATGGAAGAGCTTACCTGTCATGGAAAATTAATCTGAACCCTGAGATCTCTCTGACTAAGGAGGTGTGTGAGGTTTGGGTTGAACACCTGCTTGTGGAGAATAAAATATTCATCATAAATTTGGTTTCTGTAGTTACAGCTGCACTGTTGTAAACTACATGAAATTACTTTGTGTATGACAAAGCTGACACAAAAGTTATTATTAGAGTAAGTCTTCTGAAAGTATTTGATGTGACTACTTCGAAAGATCCCAGTTCTGGAGACCCTTGCATAATATTAATCCTACTCAAATCAGAGAAAATCTGTATGTGTAGTAAGATGATGACTTGTTTGAGGCTTGAAATCAGATGACAAATACTTTATTAGAAAACAGCAGATTTGTTTTTTTCCTTTGTGCTTCTCAGTTAACTTATTTCTAGAAAGAAGGGACACTAATTGAATATTGAGATGGGAAATATCTGATCCAGAGGAAAAACTATTATAGTAGTAATAGAAACATTTTTTGTTTTAATAAAGTATTGTCTTTTGTGTAGCTCTCTGCTCTTTTACCCATAGAAGCAGTGGAAGTCTTACAATTTTATACATGGTCAAATAGGAGATTCAAGAGCAGTGATTGTAAAATATATGTCATTAAGCAGCCCAGTACCAATTATCATCTCCAAACATTTGATTCTTTACAGTCAAAAGCATATCTTTTTCATCCTTCTGGCAAGTATACAACACTTATTCAAGATAAGCTATAGAAGCATACAAGGTATATGAAATCATAATGCTTGGTACTTACACAGTGCCTATCAGTGCCTTAAGAAGACACAACAGCTACAGGAGACTTCTTACTTCATATAGAAAGAATGAAGGTTGGGTACTATGGAGAAATTAGCTTGCCATCATATGTTGGCAGTTTCTGTCTCAATATATCCACTTTCCAGCCCACAACTGCAAATGTTAGTGAGTAAAAGGGCTGTGGGAAGCTTGGACAGAAGTAAAATCTAGATTCTGTACTTGTCTGTAAGGTTTCTATGTACTCTGCTAACTCCAACCCAAAAGGATTTACAAAGAAAAAGATAAATACACTTTGAAACAGGTTTTTTTGTTTGTTTGTTTTTGTTTGGTTTGGTTTTTTTTCAGAGCAGGGTTAATTTCTAATGGGTCTTCCCTAACAGATTCTTCTTTGTGCTGCTATGGATATATACAGTCTCTGTGCACACAGCCCTAACACTTCCCTGGTTCCATTGGGATCTGCAGATCTTTATTACAGGAGGTTGTTAGTACCCAAGCAGGGAATTAAGGAAGCTGCCAAGTCAGCTATTAGCAGACAAATGAATGACAGTATACATAAAGTAGAGTTCACGTTTCTGGATGATGGAAATTTCATTAGAGTCTATTTCCACTATCAATTATTAAATAAATTAACTGGAGTCTTTTCCTTTCTTGCCTTACTGAAGACAAATATACTCTGAGGAAGTGTGTGCTAAGCCTTGTTATGCATGAGCAAATTTGGAAACAAGAGGTATTACATCCTTCTCATGCTTTGGGGATTTCCTCGAGTCCCTCACTAAAATTCTGTGTCAGATAATTGTTTGTGCTTTTCAGGAACGCACTGATGTCAAAGGAGTACAAAAGTGTATTAAAAACCTAAAAAGGAGTTGCAAAAATGGGTAGCAGGGAGTAGCAAATTTTTAAAACCCCAGGCAGACATCTGAGAGAAGCACGACTGAGTAAAGAGCATGAAATAAGGGATTTAAGAATATAGCAATTTCTTATATTATTTCAGCAGTTTTACTGTCTAATTGAAAGGAGAATAATGACATTAAAATAAAACTTCCAGGTTCTTTCTGTGTAATCCTCAGGACCTATGTCCTTTTCTTTTTGTTTTCCTTTAGCTGGGTCCATACACAAAGGCTTCAGAACTGAGCCTTACCAGATTATCCTCAACCAGAATTCACATACCTAGGAATTTTTATTTGGAATAATTCACCCTCTTGAAAGAGAGCTCATGTTGTTCCATGTTATTTTCTCATTGAGATAGTCAGTCTGTTTTTGTAGGGTTTTAGTTATTTTTTTCAGAGCAGTTGTTTGAATATTATGCTTACCTATAACCTTTAATGCACTCAGCTAACATGGGTATATAACTAATATAACTATAAAAAAAAAAAAAACACAAACAAAATCAGCTGTGAAAGAATAAAGGGTACTCTAAGATTGAACCCATTGCCTGCTGTGATGGTAAGAATCTAGGAGAACTGTGATTTGCTCGACTTGTGTTGGTCTTTGCAACACTGTGAAAGGTAAACAAAGTTTTCTCACAAATAGTGTACAAACCAGCTTTGGTTTCCTTTAACATAATACTAGAAGAACTTTCAAATACTACTTAAAGAACAGTATTCTTCTGGAAGCATCAGTGTAAGTATTCTGGAGGCTGTAGAACCATTTACTTTTAGACCAGCTTAATTTGTAATTGCTAACTAATAGAGATCAGCAGGATTAAAATCATCCAGGCTTAGGCACCAGGATGGATGGCTGTAGACTCTCCTTCACCAAATGTAATTCAAATGAATCCATTTCAACCTTTTAGCAGGCTGGTACATTGCACAAAGTTTTAAATAGGAATGCAGATAATTTCTTTTTGAGAGTAAATCCATGCAAGGATTCCAAGCATTTACTGCTGTCAGAATGATTGTATTCCACAGGGAAAAGACACATGCATTCATCTCTACTTAAAAAAACCAACAAATATATAGGATGCACATGGTCATGTAGGAAAGAAATCCCTAGGAATTCCCTGAAATGTTTCAATAATTACTGGAGAAGAAGCCAAGTTGAGAGGGTTCTCCTACTTCCTGTGCTTGTATGATAATACACTCTGCAAAAATCTAATTGAGCAGATCCTTAGATGTTTGTAAACTGAAAAAAAAAGTCCCTGGAGCCCAGACACACGCTTGAAGATAAGCAAGCCAAGTATTGTTTGTGGCTTAAAAACTAATTTTGAGACAAATCAACCAGTGCTACCACCTGCCAAACATGGTTGTCAGTCCACTAGAACTACCTGACTCTAGAGAGTAGCATGGATGCTTTTTTCACTGCAGCCTGCACCAGCTCATGCTCTAGTTTGTTGTCCTAAAAAAATATTTCAAAAGTCCCCTGCTGCTAGTGTTACTGCCCTCTTTGTGGCTCTGGGTCAGTAAGATGCCAAGTTGTTACATGGAAGCCAGAGAAAATCGATGTAGCTCCAAAAGATAGAAATGCTGTTGCCAAAGGTCACTAATACTACTGAGACTGTCGCTATTTGGGAATGAAGTTTTAAGAAGCAATCTAGAGAAACAGCAGTAGATGGGAAATGTTCCTTCTCTGACATATTATACATATGCTTATGACAGTATGCAGCGTTCATTAGAGATCTTTCTCTCCTGTCTCTCTTTTTAAAAAACAAAACAAAATAAAACAATAATAGGCTGACACTGGTAGATACCAGTGGCACTGGCCACATTGACTAGAGGTAGGCAGAGCTTCATTTGGGATGAGGAACTGAACACAGTTCTGCTCATACATTCATTCTTGTGCTGCAGGACTCTTACTTTGTTCTGACTTGCTGGACTAAAGGGTTGAAAGATTCCATAATAGGTTTTGGGAAATCCTGTGACTGCAGAACCATTTGAACTATCTGTGCAGCTGCAAAAAGTGTTTGTTGGGATAGGTGGAGAGCTATATTTGTGAAAGTTCACCAGCTGCATTGAAGATCTTTTCAGCTGGAAGCAATATGAATGGGACTTCTATTTTAGGATTGCTCTCTACTGCAACATTAATCACATACTTCTATCCAAACTGTCTAGACTGATATGTAGGCACTACAGTGCCTGTGTGTGCTGGGTTTGGCTGGGGTGGAGTTACTTTTCTTTATAGTAGGTAGTATGGTGCTGTTTGGACTTGAGCTGGAAACAGCCTTGGTAAGACAGGAATGTTTTGGTTGTTGCTGAGCAATTCTTACACAGAGTCAAGGCCTTTTCTACTTCTCACGCTACCCCACCAGTTAGTAGGCTGGGGGTGCACAAAAAGTTGAGAGGAGACATTACAGGGACAGCTGACCCCAAGTGAACAGAGGGATATCCATTCCATATGGCACCATGTTCAGAAAGAAAACTAATGGGAAGGCTGACCAGGGGACTGTTGGTCAGGGACTGGCTGGGCATCGGTCAGCTGGTGGTGAACAACTGCTTTCATTTGCATCGCTTGTTTTTCTCTGGTTTTATTTCTCTTCCTTTGTTGGTTTCCTTTTCATTACAATTACTGTTTTCTTCTTTCCATTATTAAACTGTTCTAATCTTACCAGCACCTCTCCTAACATACATCAATTTACAGTCTCATTGTTAACACCTATTGTTAAATTTCCTGAATACTACTACCCATAAAATTGTTTTGGGACACTAAGTTATGCTGGAATGGACTCAACTCCATCTGAAGTTTGTTTTTATCTCACCTCTCTTCTACTGGATGGAATATGTCAAGACTCAGATATTTCATAGCCATTGTCACGTCTGAAGTAAATGGGAGCATTTTAGCTGATCTGACAAAATATGAATTATCCTGCTCCTTCTCCCATTTCATCATTGTATGTTACCTGTTGTTATTACGTTAGTGCCACTTAGCAGAGCATAACTGTCATCTGTCATATCTGTTCTGTTCTGGATGCATCCTTCCATCCAGGCTTCTTTGAGTAAATAATCTTCCTTTGAAGAGACCTGCATTGGTTCTTGGGTTTTACTGAAGGAAAGTGAGGAAAACAGTGTTCTCCAGCCACTGTAAAAGAAAAATACTAGCACTGACAAATAAACAGAGCACTCACATAAAAAAAAAAACAGAGTAAGTGCAATTGATCACGGAAAATTACTTACAGTTCATAGAATCATAGAATCACTTTGGTTGGAAAAGACCTCTGATTCCAATCATTAACCCTACTTTACTAAATCCACCTCTGAGCCATATCCCCAAGCACCACATCTACACAGCTTTTAAACACGTACAGGGATGGTGACTCAACCTGGGCAGCCTGTTCCAATGACTGACAATCCTTTCAGCGAAAAAGTTCTTCCTGAAGTACCATCTAAACCTCGCCTGGAGCAGCTTGAGCCCATTCCTTCTTGTTCTATCACTAGTTACTTGTGAGAAGAGACCAACGCCCACCTCTCTCCCTCTCTACCGCAGAGAGCGATAAGGTCACCCTTGACCTACTGCACCTCACAGTGTGGTACGCAAGATTTAGCAGTGGCCTTGCTCTGCATACAAGTCCTTGGTAGTAACTCTAAACATGGAGCGTTATCACTGCCAGAAGCAGACACTGTCTGCAAAAACATCCTGTTAACTTCAGAAACTGCAGTTGATTAGAGGAGCTTTAGCTGAAAAGTAAAATCACTGGACAGAATTAGTTCTGTTCTACCCCTAACCAGGACATTCCCTTATATAAAATTCTGTATATATCAGGGGAGAACAGAAGAGTGGTCGCTTAGCCACTGAGCAGAGCTTTGTGATTGCTATACTCAAGCAGCATACTCAGTTCCTACTTTCATTTTTACTTCTCCAAGCACTTGTGAATGAGAAAAATGTGAATGACTTATTTTCTCTCCTTAAAATGAGTTTTCAAAAGAACCACAAAATGAGACTATGATTTTTGTCCCATTTTAAGCAGTGTGTCAGATGAAAAGCCTGGGAAAGTTATGTTTTGACAGTGAAGATTGCTGATTATTTGGGAAAGATATATTGTCTCTAAGTGATTCATTTAAGATGGAATTTAACTCTCACTTTATTCTATAATTCTTTATCCTCATCTTTCCAAGTGCAAATCACAACTTTAGTTTCTAATAACTGAAACACAGTTTTGACTAGAATGAGTGATTCCTTTGCTCTCTAGGAAAATGAGGAAAGATCAGATGCCGCACTTACACTGTTAAGTGGGAAATTGCACACCTTTGAAAATCTTGGAGACTATTAAAAGACCAATTGTTAGAATCAGAAACAAATGAAAAAGATATCATGATGCATATCTGTCCGAGAACCCACTGAACAAAGGAAACCACCCAGCAACAGAATTGTCATGTATGTTAAAGAAAATCGAAATATATTATAGGGACAAGAAAATAACATAAAATGAATGCTAAAGGAAATGAAAAAAACAAACAAAACAAAACAAAATGCAAGCAATTTTATGTTATGCAGTTAAACCTATGTAACAATTGCAATTTTTGCTATGAGTTTTCAAGAATAAGGGAAGAAAAGATAAAGCCATGAAATCAGCTATAACTTCTGATATAAACTACTTTTTATTTTGATAGGAATAGTCAGTTTATTGTTTTGTGTGATGTATACATTTCACTATAAGCTATGAAAACATTCAGAATCATTAAAACAATCATTATCTCATGTATGAGACAGATCCTTTATGTGTACTTGCATTAAAACACTTATTAGAAAAAACTTTCAATAAATGTTTTCCATGCATAAGAATAATGAAATTATTCTCTTGATGAGTAGCAAGTATGTATTAAACTGAAAATCAGCATCACTGAGCAGAGATAGTCACATGTCATGGAGAAGGCATATATCCTGACTTTCTGGTGTGTGGTTCTCTGGCTGAATTAGGATGAGGGATGAGTTATGCTGCATCTACCCAAGAGTTCCAGGGAAATGATAATTTTAAAAACAATAAACATCTTGGGCAAATGAAAACTGTTTTTCAACAGAGAAAAAAGTATTTGGGTTTTGGAAATATTTCAAATGGTTAGCTATAGATACAGTTTCAAAATTAAAGATAAAATGTAGCTGTTTACAAACAGCAAAGAAAAGAAGCTGGCATTTTAGAATATTTACCTTTTAGTATTTTTGTTTTAAGGGTTTTGTTTTCTTTGAGTGACCTCCAGATTCACAAACGTGTTTCAGAGAACCACAAATGTCATCTTTTTAGCAGAAGAAATTTGTGGGATATAAGACTTCACGGAGTTTTAATGATGTATTTATGTTAAGTCCTTTTTTAGCCACTTCACCTGTGATCTGTTTGCTTTCTTCTACTTTTTTTCATTTAAATAATGGAGTCCTCTCAGCAAACATGGATAGCCAAGTCCATCTGAAATCCATGGAGATAACTCTTGAGTTTTTAAGAATGCTGAGGAGGGAAAAGACATTTGCAAAGAAGTCTAGCTCCAACTTTCTGCTCTCCAGAGATGCTTAATGTCCAGAATAGCATCTTTCTATTTAATTGAGCTACTGTGGAGTAGGAACTCTATATAAATATAAAGTTTCCCAGGAATCCCATTAGGATGGTTCCAAGTTAAGAAAAGGATTCCGCTGAAATTGATGACAACACTTGGCTAAACTGTGGAATCTTTTGTAGCAATCTGGGGAAAAACTGGTATACCATCACTAGGAATTTCAAAAAGTCAGAAAAAGTAAGACATTGTGTGTTAATATTGAAACAATTTTTTTTTTTTTGTTGAACCTAAGAAAATACTTTGAGAGTATTTCAGGTATTGAAGTTAAATCAATAAAATTTTTGAAATAAAATGCCATATCAAATTGGAGGAATGAAACATTTGCCTTCAAAGCTGAAAATAAAGATTTCAGGTATGGAGGAAAAAGGAAGAATGATTCTCTCTTTCTCAAAACGAATAGAGTTTCTGCCAATTGATATAAGTCATTCCCTCATAAAAGAATTTAAAATATTTTGCTGGTAAAACATGTGATAATCTACCTTCATGAAGTAACTTTACAGGTTGAAAAGGAACACATCAGGATATTAATTTCCTGATCTACTAAACGGAAGTCTCAATGTCTCAGAATACAAGGGCTCAACAGGAACTGGGGGTCAGGCTGTAGACATGCCTGGTTTTTCTTATGTTCTGTCTAATTTCAGCGGAAAAAAAGAAAAATATTGGTTTTAGTCTCACATGCTATTTTTTGCCTTGGGTGAAATGAGACAAAGGTTTCTATAACCACATTAAAATAGGCTTTATAAAAGAAATATGAGTTCAATGATAAGGAGAGAGTTACAAATCAAACACAATAATCATCAAATTGTCATCACTAGAGGACACATCATACCTTTCATCTGCATCCTTTGTAATAGAATAGAGCTGCCCACGTACTCTGAGGGCAGAATATGGCTGTGAAATACTTAAATACTTGCATATGTATTCTCTGGAGATTTATGGACAATTCAAGAATTTATTTTCCCTTAGTGAAAGTAATGGTTATATTATTAGATTTAAGACCAAAATAAAGCAAAAAAAGTTCCACTGATGATTTGGCTCAGTCCTACTTTGGATCTAACACCAAACAGGACACCATTACTGAACTTAGTTACTCAGGAAAGTACCTACTTGCTCCCCGTTATTCACCAACTGTACTAGTGCACATGGAATAAATTAAGCAGGCTCTTTTCAATATCTCAAAACTGATGTTCTCCTTCCCTTTACTGCTAGAGAGAAAAAAATATAAGTGGATGAAGCTGCTTGGAAAAGAGCATCATGAACATAATCCACTGTGAGAAATAATGAAGATGTAGCCAGCTGTTACATGTAATGACACAGTATAATTTCCAGGGACTGGGCAAAGATTATTCAAATAACAATCATGGGTATTAAAACTAAGTAGGTGAACATGTGCTCTCACTCTGCATATTAATTTCACTTGAAGGAATGCAATCAAGATGGATAGTGTCATTATATGGCAGCAGTCCAGTGAAGTGCTGGGGTTAAACCCCCAGCCCTGAGTGAGAGTTGGCATACAGATGTTCACAACCAGGCAGGAAAGACCCTCCTGACTGGTTTTCAGGTCTGGTTCCAGCTGTGGGTGGGAACTGGTGAGGAGGTCACCACCAGGTGCCCCTGCCTTCCACATTAACTTGGAGGCAGAGGAAGAAGCCCCCTGTGTAAGAACTGATGCTGCTGGCAGTGAGGTCTGATTGTGTAGTGGGTGTGCTGTGTGAGGATTTTAGCTATTGGAAGGGCTGCCTGGCAAATGGAGTTCTCACGATGGCAGGGATAGAACATGAAGCTGTCTCTGTGTCCCTACTATATAACTGGGCTTGTGGGCCTGGCTGCTAACATCTTTCATGGTTTGGCTCCTTGGCTGGCTCACTTGCCTTCTTCATGTCCACTGTGGTGGGTGAGTGCATTGACTTGTTCCTCTCTCTGGTTGTCTGGCACTGTGATGTGTGAGTGGAGGGGGGAGTTTGACTGCGGGTCTGCCTGTTTGTGATAATATCATTCTATATTGGGCAAGTGGTGAGCAGAAGATCCAGAAAGACAAACATAGCCTGGGCTGCATCAAAAGAAGTGTGGCTAAAGAAGATGTTCTACACTATGAGGGTAGTGAGACACAGGAACAGCTTGCCCAGGGGAGATGTGCATCACTGGAGGTGCTCAACACCAGGCTGGACAGGAATCTGAACAACCTGATCTAGTGGAAGGGGTCCCTGCCCATGGCAGGGGGAATCAGAATTAGGTGATCTTTAAGGTTCCTTTCAACTCAAACCATTCTATGATTCTTATTGGGAGGCAGGTTGGAAGAAACACTTCTGGTTCATCTACCCTTCTTTTACTGTAGATAAATCAGTTGAAGTTGAATAATTCATCTGTAGTTTGGAAGGCCTAAAACACTTGCTTTGCTCAGCATCCATGCTCTACCTTGAAACTTTATGGGCCCAAAAGGTCTATTTCCTAAAATCTCAGAATTAATCTCAGTCTGAGGTCATATCAACACTCTATAATGCAAATATTAGGCTATGAGTATCATTTCTAATGCTTTAAAAATGTAGATTGTAGTTTAATTTGCAAGCAAATAACATGTGTAAAAAAAAAAAAATATTTTATGATGCAAGGTGAAGCCTGATTGTTAGGAGTGAAGGAGAAACACAAAGCAGTGATGTGGCAATTCACTTAGAGCTCTTGTTGAATCTCATCTCAGTCTAAAGGGGAGGAAATCTCACTTCTACAAACATCTAGATTTTTAGCTCCTCATTTCTTTCTGCTAATATGATATCCAAAGCAATAATAGTGATTTGGTGATGAAAGCATTATTTATCTAAATTAACTTTAATTTTCAATCAGGGTCTTTTCAAGGTTGAATAAACACAAAATGCTTTAATAAAAAAAGTGTGCACAGCAGTAATTAGTGCTGTGTTTTCTCTATGATAGGTTGACCTCTCTGGCTAAAATTTCTTGTGGTATTGATTAAGACTTTGCACAGTAGCAAATCAATACAGGAAATACCTTTAAGCAAGAAGAGAATTGATATTAGGCAGGATTATACTCACTTGCAATACAAATTACATCCTTATGTTTAATTGATGTATACTCAAAGATAACAAAGTTTAAAGAAATAAGAAAGGTGCAGTCTTCATTGACATTAAAAGCCATATAAATTTAGCTAATGTTTTGTCAAGTTTTGCAGCTCATATTTCAGCTGCAAAATTAACAGTGTAAGCATTCCAGCCAAGGTTACTTAGGTTATGTCCCTCTGAGTCATTGATATGTTCTTACTTAATTAGATCAATTTGAACTAGATAGTAAACAAATGCAAAATTGCTAGAGTGGTTAAAAAAAAAAAAAAAGCTTTAGTTTTGAGCATTCTGCCCTGCCGCTTTCTACGTTCATGCTCAATTTCTACTTCACAGAAACTCAGTATCCCTACTAGAAATCCTTGAGTTGTGAGATACAGGCAGAGCAGGCGTTCAGAAAGGGATCTGCCTTATGAAGCAGGCAAATCCACCACGAGAATGCTTGCTATACAAAAGAATATTAAGACATTTCTCTCATAGAAACTTTAGTGGTTGTAAGTTAGACTTTATTTTTGGATTATTGCCACATATCAGATAATGAAGTCAACTTTACTCTCTGATTAATACAAGAGTAAAATGTGTCTACATTTTGTGCTCTCAGTCACAAGAAAGGGGGATACATTTACTGACATTGTGGAAGATGCCAGCAGAACTTGCCCTTTCTCCTATCAATATAATAGAGATGTAAATAATGTGACTGATTTTTATTGCAGAGGGAACAGGTTGCCCTTTTTCTCACTTTCTACGGCAAATTGAAACGGTGCTCTAAAATTCATGTAGTTCTTTCTGATTATTTCTCATGGTTTGAGTGATTTGACATTTCACTTTGCTGGAAAAAGGCAGTCTTGAGAAACAAAGAACCTAACATAGTAATGACAGCAAATCAAGGAAAGAGGAGACTCCCGTGCTTGCTCTTTTCCTTACTACTAATCTGTATTTCCTAAACTTAGAAAAAGTTACAAAGTATATAATGACTGTGTTTTTACCTGTTCACTGCTGTTGTATTTATAGGGACTGCAATATTGTGAGAGTACAAGCAATATTCTGACGCACGATTTTTAAACTCTGTAAAGATAAATTACAAAATATTTTCCTTAGGTCTCTGTTAATAATAATAATAGATTAAAAAAAAGATTTTTAAAAAGTAGTATTGTAACAGTGTGCTGCATTTGAAATTGGTTTGATGCAGTGGCCAAGAGGATAAAAAAATAAGTTTCATTCTGACTGAGAATGGTTTGCATCATTGGCAAATTACAGTCATATAATTAATTCAGCAGAAATCAGATTCTTAGGTACCTACATCCTATTGTTCACATCTGAATTTGGTGCCCAAGTTGACTATGAAAACAAATGTAGAGCTTGAGGGAAAAAACTGTGTATGTAATTTGAGGACAACAGGTGGTCCAGAATGGGGAAGTGAGTATGAAGTTTCTTTTAGATCTTAAAAATATTGATATGTTAACACATCACACAGGATAGATAACACCAGGAAGCTAGAGAGAAGTCATTAGAATGGAGGTCTGTCATTCTGGAGTTATGTGGTGTCCTAGATTCCTTACTGATGTACTTCTCTTGAATTAATTTCCAACGGCCAAGTTTATCAATTAAAAAGTGAAACAGATCACATGACAATGTTTGATATATTCCATCTAGTAATGCTGCATTATAAAAAAATGTTTATGTAATGTATGAAATGTGGGTTCATTATATGAATATTACTTGTACATAACATTTATACTATGACCATGTAAATAGAAAGCAAAATTTTAAAATGTTATGAAAGTTTCCTACTGTTTTTTTATCACTTTGTAAACTTAGAAGTAGCTTAGTTATGATTACTGGAAGAAAACAGCAGCAAAATATTGAAATAAAGGTTCATAGTCTACATGGCCACTATAGTTAAAATATTGGAATTAGGAATTGAGTCAGGTGGCTTTGAGAAGAGGCTAGTGTGTTTTTCTGCAATGGGAATGTGCCATAAACATGCATTCATGCTCATTCAAATGTACATCAACCTGACTTCCCAATGGACATGTGTGTTCCTGCAGTGGTGTAATGTACTTGGAATCAGCAAAAGACAAGGTAGGACATTCCAACCAGATTATCTATTGACCATAATTTCACTTGCATCACTGCTAAAGTGATGTAGGCTCCTATCCGCCCTATTTGACACGATGATCAGAGGGACAAAAGGGACTATAGATATGTTCTAGGTCCTTTCTAGAAAGCCTTGACACACCTTGTTACCGTGGTAGAAAGGATTAGCTAATACTCTGCACTTGCTCACTTCAATAAACTCCAGATGAAATATTCTGGTTTTCAAAATATACTAAGCTTTTGACTGATCATTATTTCCCACATAGGGCATACATAAACCAATTCTGTGCTCTGTCAGCTTCTCCTGCTTTGATCTATACAATTTATTATGTCATCTCATGTGTAAAACAGGGAGACAAGGACTTTGTTTTTGTCAGAGGGAAATATAAAATCTCATTTTTCTGTTTTTTTTAAAATGCTTAAATCTTAGTTTTCCATGAGGATTTTCTAGATCTCTAAAAGCCACATAAAAAACGTGGAAGCACTTTGGACTTTTAAGACTGCTGTACATGTCCAAAAGCTTTATCAAACATATGCATCCATCTAAAACATTGTTAAACACTTCATTGGTAAATGAAGACAGTGGCTTGCTAAATGCTTTGGAGCTGTAATGATCACATAGAAAAAATTGCTAACAACCTGACACTTTGTCATTGAAAAGTCCAGCAGTCAGCTCTGGGGAAAATAATTTGCTTTACTTTAGCAAAGTACTTTTGTAAAATATTTGATCATTCTACCAAGAAAAAAAAAAAGCCAACATTGCAGAGGTATTATGCAGTAGGAAAATATATGCCTCAATACACACTTTGAAGAGCTGCAGTAGTAGGGCATGAAAGAAATCGTTCCATCAGAAATGTGTATTTTAAGGTCTCCTTTTCTTTCTCTTCTTTCCTTAGGTCTAAAAAAAATTTGAAATGTAGAAATAAAGCATTTTTATACTGTGAATGCTGAACATTTGCAGAAAAGTCACATGACTATAAATCTCAGAGACTTTACATAGACTCTGTTACACAAGTCCCGAGAGGATACCGATGGACTAGCCAATGAAAATAGAGCAAATTGCTATCAAGCATCCTTTAGAAAGCATTGGAAAAAGTAAAAAAAAAAATCTCATTACCTATTACAAATGTATTTAAAAAAAAAAAAGTAATTTTAATCCTAGACAATGCAAATTGCTTTTGTTATCTGGCTGGGCAGCAGTATGTATTCTCAAAACTTTCTACTTCTATCAGACACTTATTTTAATTTTTAAAAAGTTTGTTCAGGGTGCAATTGCACTCTGCAACACTAAGAGAGGATTAAAGTTGTCATCCTCTTTTTTTAATATTCACAGTAATTAATATTCTGGGTCAACAGGTTAATTTCAGCATTCCTATATAATTAACCACTTTTTTAAAAAAAAATATAATATGTTCTAGTGGAACGACACATTAGTTCGGACACCTCAGACCCTTAGATTACCAGTACTTGGGCATAATTTTCCACATATCCTCTAATTTTTCTCTTTCTGGTCCAATTTCTAATAGGTAGGTCATAATTTCCCAATAAACCTCAGCTCATTTTTAGCGCCAGATAAGTGATGAGAATTAAAAAATATTTAATTCCCAGACAGAGTAAGCATTTTTGAAAACCTGAACCTGGTTTATGTGCCCAAGTATGAAGACTTGAAACTGTCTCCAAAGTTCTAGTTCTAGAATTGTTTCTTTGCCTCTGTACTTTGTCATGAAATATACTGAAATATAGGATGACCACACAAATCAAGGAGTCATTGAATTCTAGACAGTCAAGGTATATTGGATCATCTCTGTGCTATTATTAAACACAGGTGAAGTATGAATATGGGCTATCTGATTGATAGACTTCCCTCAATCTCAAATAGTATTATATCCTCTTGCTTATTGTCACAATATACTTAGTGGGATTTAGGAATAGCAGCAATCTGAGATACTTAGGACAATTAAGGACCATATATCTCCTGAGCAGAGGTTTCCATGCTAGGTATGTATTTACATGACTATCCTCGTCCTTATTTTTTATAAGCCTCAGCTACTGTGGTATATGTAGCCCCTGCTTTGATCCTCACCCAGGGAATGAGAGCTCAAGATAGTTCTTTCTGCTTTCAGTCCTAGACTCCTGGTCCAAGTCATCATCCGAAGAACTGAATAAGACTTATTAAAAAAAACAGAAAAGAAAAAAAAAAAAAAGTATTCTGGGGGTAGCCTCAGTGTTTCTGAGATCTAATAATCAGTTCCATAGCAGTTAGCCTTTTTTTTTTTTTTTTCATTAAGGATTAAATATTTCCAAGTTGTAAACATGCTCAGCCAAAGCCTTTTTCTCACCCAGAAAATGTCCATCTTTTACAGCTATTTTGGGCTTTGGGGAGCTCTACAAACGAAACTGAATATGATCTATTACAAAATATATTGTTAAAAATGAATTGTTAGAAATAGCATGTTTCTATCTTAGCAGGGAATGACTGATTATTGCAGCGTATAAAAATAAGGATGTTAGCAGAATAATAATCACATTAAAATTACTGCATATGAACCAGAATCTTTTGTTGCTTAAAAGGATGCAGACTTGCCAAAACACTGAAGTGGCTGCCTAGAAAATGTTTTAAGTACAGAAACAATGATATCTTTTATGACATTTCAGATTCATTTGTCTTTTTTAGACAAATCTACAGCACTCAGTTTTTCACATACACTGAAGAATATCTACTCTACTATTTATCATCTGCTGTTGTGAAAACTTTTGTCATCTTAGAAATGTCTGATCACAAATGTTCAGAAAATTATTTCTAACAGCCAGCTTTCTTACCCTTACATTATACTAAACCTTTCTGTCTTCCTTTCCTCAACATGAAAGAAAAGAAGGTAATTATGCTCTTGTTTACAACTTGTTTGTTCTAACTTGAGTCTTGACATCATAACCATATCCCTGGGGCAAAAATCAATTTAATACTGGAGCTTGCACCTATTCGATCCTAGTACCAATGAAAGTTGAGTTAGGGTATCCTGTGCTGCTGCTCTTCTAGTGGTGTTACTAAGAACTAGAAAAATGTAAACAAGGTTCATCATGGAAATGAAAAAAAAAAAAACATGCCACCAGACTTGGAAACAGGTATGCAATTTCTGCCATAAGCCCATGCTGTCTTGGTACAATGGAACTTCATTGCCTGGTTAAATACACTGTTGCTAAACATATATCTCATAAATATCTGTGTAGTATTATGAAAGAGCAAAAACATATCTGCACTACAAACCCTGATTTTTACAATGTCTGTGTCTTTTTTATAATAAGGTGCATGAACTGGGGGTGTAGTTTTATCTCTAGAATAGTTGATTATAATGTATTGATATTGGCCAAGCTTTTTCTTCCATGTCACAGGTGAATTAGTCCTTTTGTTCAGTATGTGACACTTTGCAGCCAAATTAATACTCATGAAATGCATATAGACAGCCACAACGAGTTTTTGTTAGACAACTTTCAGAAATAGTTTTATATGGAAGTTTTTTTATTTATATGATTCTTTACTCATTTTGCTCAAACTTTTTCTTCATGGGTTTATGAAACAATCTGAGTCCAAAATGCTGAAGATTCTGCTGTCGCTGTTTCTAAAATCAAATCTACATAATGTTGGGAGCATATAATCTTGTGGCTAATTTCTGTGAGCAAGTAAATGAATGTTAAAGGAAAAAGGAAATAAGAACTTTATGAGTCTAATAAATTCAAGACATGTAGAAGGCATACCTTTTCATCAATATATTTATTTATTGTTAAGAATAATTATTAATGAGTGCTATTGTAAGGACAATGGTTTCACCAAAGCCTTTTTCTCACTGTGTGTTTTTACCACATCTGCATCTTCAGAATCCTTTTTCCCAGCTTGATCACTTCAGCAATGCCCCATTTTTGGCACTCCATCCTCAACAGAACATAACAATAGTAGCTAGAGCTGGATGGAATTAACAGATGTAAAAGTTTTCTATTGAAAATAAGTTTTTAATTGTAACAGAAATTTTCTTCAATCAAGATGAGGTAAATTTTGCTAAGCTACCCACTAGAAAGTTTCTCATTTCGATATCTTCTAAATTGGGAGTTACATCTGTTATTCCACAATGACTTTTCATCTCAAACTTCTAATGAAAAATAGTAAATAATAGGTAAATCAAAAGCTTGAGGTTAAACCAAAGCAGATCAAATGTAGCTGTTTCCACTGATTTCCACTGTGTAGCTGCTTTTTTTTTTTTTTTTTTTCCCCCAGCAATTCTTACTTTTAGTCCCAATTCATAGTGGAAGGAGATTTTCTCTTTTTTTTTTTTTAATTTTGAAAGTGTTCCCAACTTGGGAAAATTATTTCCCACCTGGTTCTAATAATAGCATCTTTGAGGGGGATGTGCTTTCAAACCTACTGTGTCTGACTGCTTTGCCAACAGTTAAATCAGGGTAACCTACCTTAAGTTCTTAAAATGCCTGGCTCTTGTATAAGTGCACCAGAAAACCATATGAGCAAGAATAAACTTAGAGACAGTGAGCTGTCACCTGCTGGCCACAGGACTGAAGTTTAGTTTTTCCCTTGGATTGAATTGGGCATTTTCAAAAATGGCTGTTAAAGAAAGCAGACCCCTAGCCTAGCCCCTCTCTGAAGTTTTTGAGGGTCCCTACATACAGTGGGCAGCACAGAATATTTTCAGAAGAGCTATACAAATATTGACTCATTTCACTGTCAAATTCAAGAGTTAGCTGGTTGCTGAGCATCTTTAGTCAAGGTTGTATGGTTGAGATGCAATGGGGTTCTATTACAGTAGCTGTTCCTGGGTTTGTGGCTGTAGTTGTGGGTACTGAGCAGTTAAAAAAGAGGATGCATGAAACAGAGAACGGTCTTCTGCCTTCAGCTCTGGAATATGTTAGTTCAGTCCAGATCCAGCATCACTTTCTACTTTGGAAGGTCAGGGAGGGTTTAGTTGTGACAGAATTTAGAAATAAAAGAATTTGGTTATGGACCTTAAAAAATTAAATGCAGACTGTGGCTCTTTTGATTGTTGGTGTCTACTTGTGTGTCTCTGTGAGAGAGAAAACAAATCTTTCCAGCTTCTCTTTTTAAGCTAACAAAATTTGTTTCCTGGTAGTTGTATGTGAAATATTTAAACATAAAAAAGAAAACTGTTGCTCTCAAATTTTTTCCCCACCATTTGAAAAAGTCTGTTTCTTTTTTGACTCTGTCAAAGACTTTGGGGTGGGGGGGGAATATTGGTCTATTGATCTAAGCAGGTTTCATTTCTTTGTGGGTTGTAAATATTCAAACAAATCTGTTTCTCTCCTTAAGGATGGTGGGTTTTCTTGTCAAAATACTTGAAGATATGTTGGTCTCTTTAAGCTCACTGAGAAAACCACTTGAGAGATTTAAAACTCTGTATGATCATCTATTAGTATATAAATTTTTTCTAAGGGACATGTATCTTATCATCTTACATGGATTCCTTTATCAGACAAAATCACTAAGAAAATGCTTAGAAAAAAACTCTCATTTTTGATCATCACACAGGTACATTTAGAGTTTGAACAAAATTAATTTTTAAAGTACAAATCACTCAGTGCAACTGTGTGATAATAATGCAGTGCAATAACAATACAGAACATGCTTTTAAGTGTCATGAAGTGACTCTGAACAGGAATTTGGTCTTCTGTTTAGTCAGCAGAAACCTCTTAATATATATTTCATAAATACATTAAAGCATCTATTAAACTATTAACTTCACTGGCTAGTGCACATAGTAATTTTTTTCAGGCTCAAAGTTCATCTCTGTAAAAAACAAAGTGTGCAAAGTTACCAACAGAGTTTATCCATAAAATATTGTACTAGGAGAAGAACCTTGAAGATATTTGGGAAATAAAAGAAAACCAAATATGTCCATATGAAACCATGTGAAAGGCTGGTTGCCAAACAGTTCATGTGACAGCTCTTTCTTTGTCCTGTATTTGTTTCTAATTTCTGTTTTTAAAATGTGCTGAACTGAGTACCTGACTTTCTTACATGTGTGCAATGCACCAGGGAATCATAAACTGGATGGCTAAAACTGTTCTTTCAGAATACGCTTTGTGAGGATTTTCTCTTAGCTAAGGATCTTCATTGGCATTTCAGCTCTTAGAACAAGTTATTTGCTCAGGTCTCAGAATCTTTAACTTCCAGACAGGGAACTGAATGTGTCTTTCTTGCATGTCTTACAGAGACAAAAAAAAAAAAAAAGGGGGGGGGGTCCAGGAGTGGTGAAGAGCATAGCATACAAGCTAGCTCCTTCTTACTGCCTGCTGTATCTGTTATCTAGAGCAGAGTTTCTTTGTTATGAGGAACACTGATATCAAATGAAAAGTGGGCTTGAGAAGAAGGATAGAAGAAGACACACTGAAATGTCAGTCATGCTGAGGTCTGTGAGAGTTTTGACAGTGCTGCGCTCTAAAAGTTGTGTAATAGGAGACCTAGCCATGGACTGGGGCCTCATTGACCTGGACACTTCCACAAGCCTAGATTTCACTTTTAATATTACACTAGCCAACTGTCAAACGTTTTTAAAAGCACTCTAATAGAAGTGTTTGGTTATTCCTTTACTCTTATTTGGCAGTTTCATTTGTTAACGAGCAAGTAATTATGGCAAAATCCAAGGACAGAGGAACTTCAAATATGTGCAGACTCAGATAAGCACTTTTTAGGGCTGCCCAATGGCACTGAATCTTCAGTATCCTACATTGCTGGTGTACTATTAGAAATATACTTTATTCTTTTAAAAATCTAACTAAACTTCCATATTTCCTTTTTTTCTTGTCCCAGCTGTGTTCCTGCCTGCCCAGTATTGAGCAGGAATTTAGCCCTGCTTGCAGTTCAGTGTAGTTTTTATTAAAATTGGCTTGATTGTTTGAGATAATTTAGGATTTGTTCATCCACTGACATGACAGTGATGTACTTCAAACCAGGAAAAGCCCAGACATTGCCCCTGAAATTACTGAAGACATCGCTGAGCATCATACTCTATGAAGTTAAACTTACATTACTTACCCTTATAAGCAGTGCTAAGACACTGCTAGGCTTAAGCTTCATGTTTGTAAGTATTACTGCTCCCTCACTCAATCACCCTTACTCCACTGGAATGGAACTAGTCCCTAGTAATCATATTTTTCAAGGACTAATAATCCATGGATTAGCTCTGGATTTGCAGAAAGTTAATTGCTTAGTGTTCCATGTTCCACCAAGTTCCAAGTGTTTATATGTTTCTACTAGGAGCAAAAATATTTTGAAAAACTTGCCCTAATGGTCTATATGCTGATATACTAGACCAGCAGATGTTAGGTAAATATTTGACCCTGTTTTCCATAAGTTATTCATAAAAGCACAGTCTGAGGGTACTTAAGAGTTTCTCTAGTCCTGCTCCCTGATGAGGGCAGGGTCAGCTGTATTGTCAGGGTCCTGACAATTTTTTGTACAATCTGCTTGTGAGATTCTCCAGCACTGAGGGATTTAGTTTCCCAAGGAATTTCTTTCCCAGAGTAATCTATCACAAACTGTATTGTTAGATTTTGGTTTTGTATTTTTCTCTAACCTAGTTCTTCTGTAATGCTTTTGAATTCTGTTATATCTTTTACATCTTATACTGTTCTCAGTCTACCTAGGTAAGAGTTTCTTTGTAACGATCTTTTACATATTTGAAGACTGAGATAATCGATCTTGAATCAGTGAGGAGAATCACCCCTCCTCTTTCTCAAGAAGGGCATCAATTTGTTATAATAGAGTGGTTTCATTTTAATGTTTGCTTTTCTTGTTGCCTTCATTTTTCCCTTCATTGAAGCTCCACCACTGATGTTTGCCTAAGGTCCTGTAGCCTAGTGTGAACATAGTGAATGCTAGAAGAGCTTCAGGAACAGCAGGCTTACTCCTTGCCTTTAGGCATATGTCCTTGGGCTCGTCCTGCTTGAGAGAAAGGTTTTCTGCTTGGCACATAGTTCCACAAGGACAAGCATGCTTTGCCACATGCAGATAGCATATCCCAGAAGCACAGCTGATATCATCAGAGATACTGAAATATGAAGTCTGACTTTTAAATTAATCCCATTTGTGTTGAGTGTGTTTTCTTAACATTCTAATTTTATCATGTCATGAATGCTCCCTCCAGCTGGAAGCAATGTCTGACAGTTGATCTGAGGAAATTTTATTTTATTTTTAAACTCAGAACAGAATAATATAATAATAGTCCTGCTCAGCCAAAGTTATAATAAAAAAAGAAAATTTAAGGATAATATTTATGGAGGGTTTTAAGGCTTCTGAAGTTTAACAGTTTTCTGAAGTTTTACAGTTCTGAATCTTAGGATTGGTTTGTGGTGTTTCCTGTATTTATGAAGGATTTTAAGTTTTAAATAATTCTGAATCTTGAGATTGTGATGTGGTGTTTCCTAGGAATACTATGTTTCCTATAGCTGTTAGAAACATTTGCTGCAGTGTCCACCTGTGTTGCTTGATCTAATAAACAAATTGTATTAAAATGCTTTCTAATTATGAAAATTTTTATGGCTTTCTTTTCAGCAGTCATGCAAATGTTCATCTGTGGAAAGACAGACTCTGGTACATCTGTGTGTGGGTCTGTGGTTCTAAGTACAGACAAGGGTCATCGGTAAGAAATTTTTAGACCAAAAGAAGATGCTGAAGTTTGTCTTAGAACCTCTCAAAGCACTAAACACTGATCTTGGACTGCAATTACTGGAATAATTAATTATTTACATAGTATTTGCCCAGGACTACTTTAAAATGAACATTTTGTTCTCAGTCTATGCATAACCAACAAAGATCTGAGTTTACTGACATTTAGTACAGCTTGGATAAGGAAAAATGAATCCTCAAATTAAATGACTTAACCATTAATAATAATGTTTGAGCGAATTTGCGAATTACAGCCCTAGCACAGTATGATATTGATATTATCTGAAACTAGTGGTTTTTAATGGATACACTGGGTCACCAGAATAACTTGACACAAAACAATTCGTGGCATACCTGATAGGGTCAGTGTATATGGAAAAATTAGATTGCAGTGAACCACGTTTTCTACTTTTTTTACTTTAAGGCAATCCCATCTTTTGAAGTTCTCAAATGACATTGTCTGGATGACTTCATAAGTATAATTAAAAAAAAATTTAAAAAAATCTACTTTTCTTATGCATTTCTCAACTATTTGACTAGAGCTGATGACAATATGTTCTGTTCATTATGGCTCATCAAGAAAAGATATTTTCACCTATAGTATCTCGTTCTTCAGGTCACTGAGTTGATTTTTGACTTGTAATGGTGAAAAAAAAAATAATTTACAATGTTGTGGTCAGTTAAATTACACTGATATAAACACTGAAAATAAATGGAAAATCAGTTCTGGTTCAATATTTTCTTGTAACTACTAGAAGTTCTGTACCATAAGTCTGGGATGGTTTCTGAGTTTGGGAACACTGTAGCTTGGAACACTACCAGCTTGGCATCTGAGCAAGTTATCCTCTTAGCATACCACAGCCTTGTCTATAACCTCTGCCACTTCTGAAATAAAAAACATGATCCCATCTTGAAGACACTCACTTTATCTTTTGACTTAGCTTTTCATGCAATATTCTTTGGGTTCTTTAAACAAATGAGGCCACATTTATGGAAGGACTAGGCTAAAGGAGCTTTTAAAAAGCCATAAACTCACAGAGCTAGACAGAAACAAACTATTCATGGTGGTATAAATTGTAAGAAAAAAATGTGTTTTGAGAAAGTATCCTATGCTCTTTTGTCACAGTATCATATTCTATGACTTAAACAAAAAATATATTTCACATGAACAGTGAAATAAAATAGAACCTTAATATTTTCAGTTTTTTTCCTTATTCTGTATAGTTAAATTTTCATAGTAGTAAAAAAGTCTTATTTATGGCTTAGTGAGGGAAGACTAAGACAGAAGCTGCTGTACAGAGCACTCTAATTGAAGCAGTTCCACCACTGGCCTGTTTTGGCAGCTTCACAAAGATCAGCACAGTTCTCTTACAAGCTATCACATGAAAACTCTATTGAAAGCCATCAACAGTTCTATATATTAGTGTATAGTCTCTTCTATCTAACGTTAGAGCCAGTTGGGAAAAATATCTCCCAGTTAAAGAAGCACTGCAAATTCTGAAGTTCTCAATTAAACCCAGATGAACACTCTACTCCTTGTAGTAAAACTATCATTAGGGAAGCTCCTTCTGCACAGGAGCAGAACACTGCTCTACACTTTCTGCTGTGCTAGTCAATCTCATTTTATTCTACTTATATATGACCTTTACTGCCACTACCTTCCTCTGCATTGCATGTGTGTCACACAGGGACATAGATAAGACTTGCCTTCTTTCACTTTTGCAGTCTCTAAGTACATGCCAAGGAATAGTCACTCCACACAGAGGTTCCTTATTTTTACATTTAGAACGCTTCTAATCTCTCATCTAGAACTCCTTGAAAGGTCTCATCTATGTATGTCAAACAAAACCTGTAAGAGATCCAACGCCAAGCAAATGCAGGGGAGGGAGAGGTCATGCCTTTAACAGAAGGAGCAGAATCACATTATGAAGTACCAAAAATGACTTTGTGGCCAAATTACATGAAATTTCAATGTGATCATTTGCAATTTTACATAAAGATCCAGGTTAGTGCTCACAGAATCTAAATGATTCTGTGTACCTGTAAGGATTTGGTACTGTATGTAAATGAATGCAATTTCCTCAAAACAGACAACTGATGTGATAACAGACTTTAGTTAGAAAATTATGGTCTTGGTATTCATAGATATTAGATAGGCCATAAATTAAACACTTGGAGGTAATAACAGAGTAGAGAGATGAGTTATTCTAGATGAATAAAGGTCATCAAACTAAACAGACACAAACACAAAGCAGAGAGATATGAGAAAAACATGTAGAATAATTAGAGTGAAATAATCTGCCAAGGTAGGTTTCTTAGGCAACAGTCCTGAGGTTCTCAAAAACAGATTAAAGAAAACACCTGAAAGACAACAATTCTGAAGACTTTTTAATTTCTATTCTGAAATTGAGTTCTCTACCACTCTTCTTGTCTGTCCTCTTAATTTAGTCTCTGTTCTATATACGTCTACGTTTCTAATGACTTCATTTAATTGCATCATTGCCTATTTCATAATGTGTATTTTATGTCTGGATATAAACATAGTTTCTTTAGAAAATGGTTTTGGAATGACTGCTGGAAAAAGTTTAACAGGGATATAGGGAAGAAAAGAAAACAATTTCCATGTTCTAGTAAAGTCCATCATTTGTTGTTTGAAGAAGTAATTATTTTTGTTATTGTCCACTATGTCTTTTCTATAATTCCTAAAATTTTAAATAAAGAAGAGAATAAAATCCTGCTCTCAGTGATATCTAGTAAAGCACGCTCACGCATTGCTGACTCAGATTCAGCGTGTTCTCCACCAAGAGCCCAAGGTCTTCTCTTCAGTGCTGCTTTGAAGCTGGTCCATCCTCAGCACGTACTGGTTTCTGGGGTTATTCCTCACCAGGTGCTTCATGGCATACTTACTGCTGGGAGTGTAAGAGCAGGAACAGATCACATATTCCTGATAGAACTGGACAGAGGTTTTGAACAAAACATGTCTGACATTTACAGAATGTTGACCAAGGCAAAATGTCTTCTGGTACAGCCTTCCCACAGATCAAATTTAATGTTCTTTTAGAACCATGGTATTTTTGTTGACTTTGACATATGTTCAAACTTTTGAAAAGCTGGATACAAGAGCAGAATTATTCTTTTGCCACTTGGTTCTCCCTTTGCAAATTTCCCAGATGTCAACCACATCTGAGTCTGTGTACATGCTGAATGGAGACTGATGGTGACCTACAAGATAGTTGCTTTTAGAAATGGAGAACAAGAGTTTTTAAGGCGACAATGATACCTACCACTTGTGAGACAATCCTTGCTGGAAAAAAATAGAAAAGCATTTTCTACTTGCTGGTCTGCAAAATAGTCCTTAGAGAGATCATGAGCATCTTGAAATGTGACAACCCAGCTTTTTTGGCTAGGACATCTGAGGACTTTGACAACTGCCAGATGAGCACAGCTCTGACGGAAAAAGAGGTAAGGGCCAGGGTCCTAACCAGAAGTTTGTACCACTTACAGACCTCAGAATGGGTTGCAGAGTCGATCCCTTTCATATTACATGAAACAAAGTGAATATACAGAGATTAAGGGTTTAGCAATGGGACTGACATCAATGCAACGACATGGATTCAGTTTGCTGTGAAAGGAAAAAATAAACAAAGAGACAGAGGCAGAGTAATTATTGACTTAGCTTTTATATTTGAGAACAAGAAGAACACGCTGCACTAGCCTGGTTCTATGGTGCCCTATTTGTTAGCTGCTGATAGGTAGGCAGGTTGGATGCATGATTCACTTCACACCCTGGGAGTGTTGAAATGCAAGATGAGTTCGTAATGCTATGCCCTTTCTCACTGTTCTTCAACCTTGAAGAAATACATGTGCTCAGATCAGTTTCTCAGATCTTATACTGGGCTGTGATTTGCTCATTATTTATATTTTTCTAAATAACATTGCAAATCCACAATGTACTAATAGCACATTGACTCTTTAGGATATGATTCCCTTGGGAAAACTCAGTAGGATGCTTTGGAACATTCAAATTTTTTAAAAGTAGCAGTTTGTTGCCGAAGCCCATTTTTGCTGACTTAGTCATCAGCTTTGCTCTATCCTGCAGATAAGAATTTTCCCTTCTCTTTTACAAGTACACTGGCAAAGGAAACACAGAGAACACTCCCTGTGAACCCAGTAACAGTATGATTGAGTCTCATTCAAGACATAGACTGAAGCTCCACAAGTATAACTCTTCTAGTTATCTTAGCAACACTGAAGTAGGTAGTGTAAAAATACAATCAGGCAAGTGTCTTCTATACATCTCATGGTGAGAATGATTCCATGTGTATGAACCTGCAGATGGTCTAACATCCATGCAGACTCAGTAAGAACACTGCAGAGACCATGGAAAGGTGAAGAAATTAGAGCAGCTTCAGTCTTTCATACTCTTTGGTGCAATGTACTAACTGAATAGCACATAGTACCAGGAATAAAACCAGGCTGAAGAAAATAACCTAAAAGAAAGAATGGAAGAGCTAAAAACTTCAAGAAACTCTAAATATGGGAGATTAAACTTAAAATCTATATATGGGAGGCCAACGGAAAGAGATTCAGACAGTCCTGTTATTCTCTATTTGCAGACAGAGTGTACCTGAAAAACCAAAGGTAATCATAGTTTGTAACAGAGTTTAATGAGTTTCATGTTTTTTCAGTTAGCCTCGGCAGGGATGATGACTGTGAACTTACACTGTTATGAAAACATAGCCTGCATACAATGAGAATACACAAGAGACATATACCTCATTATCCTGATTTCCTGAGCATACAATATGAGATGCTTTTGTAAAAACACTTTGAAGGAAAAGCTAACCAAGTGCCTGGCAAGGGTTTGATTTGTATCTGGGACTGGAGTGAGAAACTGCCAGATTACTGGGACTTGAATCTGTATAATAAAACAACAACTTTGAATTTTCATTTTTAAATAAGAGGGTAATAATGTTATTAACATTAAAAAAAGAACTGAAAGTAGTTAGATCTAATGATATCGTTAGAACTTGAAAGATACCAGTAGAGTAGATTTATGCATAAATAGGAAACTAGCAAAGGTAGTAATGTAAAAAAAAAAAAAAAGCGGTAGAACTATGGGAAGAGAATTTGTTATTAGGGTAAATGTATATCCAACTGTGATTCTATGAGGAGACCCATTTAGTCTTTCAGCAAGGTAAGTGTGGGCAGAGAACCACACTAAATCAGTAAGCCTGCTCCTAATTACAGAAATCCTTCATTCAGTAATGGTGGATGCATCTGTAACAACTGCTATACTGATATACTTGTAGGGTGAACAGAGGAATAAGAAATATAGTTACTTGAGAAAAAGATGAGAGATCCTTTAGGTATTAATGGAAAATAATTAAATAAGTATGTTATGTAAAAAAAACCCCTATTTTCTGCTGCTTCAAAACTGAAATTTTGAAGGCTAAAGGGTGCGTATATTCGAAATACTGCTCTTTCCCGTACAGTCTATTCTAACAGCAATACTGACAGATGTACAGTTTATTGGACAAAGGAAACATTTTGATTGTGGGATTGATTGCACAAAGCAGTGATATTGCCAGTATAGAAAGAATGCTGTTTATATCTTCTGTTTTCAAAGCTGCAAACAGAGCAAGTTTCCAGCCTTCAACTTTCTAACCTTACAGTGATATTACCTTAAAAAACAAAGTCATCTTTAATGACAGCAGGCTTAGACTGTAACCTGTATACTGTACTGTATCAATTTATTTCTATTTTATACTCCTGTAATTTTGATCTTTCTTGATATACTATACATCATTTCATCAATGGCTGGTCATATAATAGCTTAGCCAGAAGCAAGATCTGGTTGACTTGAAACAGTGGGTTGAAAATGGAAGTTCTTTATTGTAAAATTGTGTGATATAGAGCTTTATCTTACCCTGAACGGTCAGTGAATACTTGCCATGCTAACAATAATATTAAGAATGTGTACGATGATCCATAAGCAGTTTTCCACTATACTGCATTTTGCCTTGCAAAAAGCTCTATTTTATATCTTTGCAAATTTATATGTGTTATTGCTCTGTTTTGATTATAGCAAGTTCTTTAGGTAAAGCTGAGAATAGTCAGGATTTTATTGTGTAAGCCATACTGACAGGAGGAAAGTAATTTTTTTGTATCTCCCTTGTAAGTTATCACAGAAAAATAGGCAGATGATCTTGTGGTTACATTTCTGCAATCAATGGGATCTTCCTGTCACTGCAGTAGGTTTCTTGTATGAGATTGGAGCACTTGCTTGGAATCAAACCTTTCACAGTGTCCTGAACAGTGTCCAAAGTGAAGCCAGGCTTCTTACAGAACTCTTCTCTCATTTTATCACCTGATAATAGCTAGATTTTCAGAGTAGTTCAAAAGCCAGAGAGTCAGATTTTTATGCAGCAACATAACAAATGCTGGTGATGAAATACAGTGCTGGTCCTTTTGAAAAATCAGATCCTTAAAATAACTATGTCCATGTTCACTCTTTTGTCTCAATTCTCCACCTCTAAATTTGGGACAGTATTGTATATCTCCATACAGTATGAAAGATGTGAACATGAAATGATTTGACTTTGACAAAATATGTAAGTCTTCTGGTGGTAAAAGAATATTAAAAGCTATGTGGTGAATAAATTGAAAACAATAAAGAAAACAGATTTTTTTTTTCATAGGTCTTGGGTTTTTTTCTCCAAATACCTCCTTATTCTTACTTTCTCTTTACAGGAAATTTTCAGTGAGAACTGCCTTTACTGTTTGTCTTGTCTGGGAGGCTGTAGTAAAAAGAGACTTCTACTGACTGTTGCCCCCATATTCTCATATATTTGTACAATACTATATCAAGAATGAATCTTACATTTTTTACTCTTCATTACATGATATATACTGCAATATTGTTATTTTAGTCTTCCCAAGCAGCACATTTTCAGGAACATAAATAAAATGTGTGTCTGTCTTGCCCTAACTGCAAACTCCTGACATCTCTTTGTGAATGAGATACTGTAATCTAATACTGGTTTCAGAAAGCAAAATGTTAACTGAGGTATGAAACCCATCGTGGGCACTGTGGAACGTTTTCCTGTTTCCTTGTAATTTCTTCAAATGAAATGAATATGATTATGCTTTCTTTCTGATTTACACCAAAGAATAAATTCCCTTTAATTTAGAGAACATAAAAGGCATAGTGAGGCTTTTCAGCATAAATCTTTCATGACAGTTATAGCTAAGTATACCCCTGAAAGGTACAAGCAAAATTGTCCAGAGGACAGTCATTAACCAAATGTTTGCAGGGTTTATTTTAAAACAGGAATCTGAGGGTTACTCACTTCATACAAAACATTAAACCAGTCTACTCCGTTTAATTATTTGCTTATTGATAAACGAAGCTTGCAGATAAATCCTACCTAAATTTGTTTTCTGTGCTTCCCCTCTCTATACCTGTTGGCAATAAACAGTGTTGGCCAGTTATATCATTCTCTGAACTGGTGGATATTTTTAGTCATGTTTAAAATACTAAGAGCTGTTGGCTACTGCCAAGATAAGTAAGCAGAGAATACTGTCACTGTAGGGTTTGCTTTTTCTGTTGCTGCTTAGGAAACAGTCACAAGTCATGCACTGATTGACAGGACTTCACTGCTACTCCTGACAACTATCAGGAGGGTTGTCATGTAGTTTAGATTACTTGGGCAGAAAAGGACAAAAGAATGCAGATTCATTATTCAAAGCACATTTGCACTAATCATAAACTATGGGCTTTTCAGAAAAACTCATAGGTGAGGCTAGGAAATCTGTTCTACACTTACCAAACACAGCAAACCTGCAGAACAGTAAACAGGTAACTACTCTAGAAACTGTACTAGTGATATCAGAAAAGGGGAAAAATAATGGTAGTAATAGAAGCATGATCATAGGCACTGGTCAAAAAAAATGGAAGAGATTATCCTGCCCAGTTTTGTGTTTATCCCAACTTCCAATTTAAAATCCTATCTAGCTTAGAGCAATCAAAGCTATTGCTTACTTAAGAGTTATGCCTCTATAGACTATTTCCCTTTGCCTTGTACGGGAGATACTCTTTAGTGTTCAAAAATAAAACCTAACACTCAGCAGCTTTCTTGGCCGTGAGACCTATCCCCTCCCACAACTGGCAGCACAAGCTTGCCAGAGGCATATGCTGCTCATTTTTGGAGTGATAGAACAGCATACTCCCTTCTGTCTTCAGTGTTTCCCCATGGAGCCCAGCTCTACCTAACAGAGTTCCTACAGAAGAGCTAAATTTCCTTAGTCTCCATGTATCATCTAAAAGGAGTGATGCATAGGTGATGTTTCACTGATTTGAAGGCTATTAGTACAGTTTATTGTAACAAGAAGCAGGCTGTATACCAGAAAAAAAACCAAACCAACACAAAAAAAACCCCATCACAAAACTCAGTCATTCACATCCTATAGCATTTCACCAATCTTCACATGCTGATAAAAGCTTTTCTTGTGAGTACCTTAAGGCAAACATGTTCTGCCAAGCTTTATTCCACATTGAGAATGTATGCAAACCACATGGAAGCAGTTGGCTTCTGGATCATTCTAGTCTCAGAGATACATAAAATACCTGACTGCAACTGTCTAACTTCAAATCAATTAGCTATTTATTTCTCATTAGCTAAACATAACTATATTCTGCAAAGTTAGAGATCTGAAAGCAAAATGCCTTCTGATCTTAATAAAAAAAAATGCATTGTAGTACAAAAATGGAACTAGAAACATTATAAAACAGGATACTGTAAACTACTGTCCTTTGAGGGTCCCAAGAATCACCTGGTTTTATTTTCTGAAAACATCTAAACATCAAAACTTACAATGCTCCATGTATCTGATAAACTCATTTTCACTTCTAATTTTGATCTGTAAACTGTCAGGAAAATGTAAAGAAGTTCTGTCAAGAAAAATGTCTTTATAATTTATTTTTAAAATCAGGATTTTCTCAGAATACCCTATATCATGATTTTTTCAATCCAAACTTAAGTACTTAATAGGCTTTGACAGTTGTCGTGAGTTTTAGGTTACTTGAAAATCCTGAATACTATTGCTTGAGATAGCATCCACAAACATATTACAGAAGGATAAATTCTAAGAAAAGGAAGGTCAATTGTAAAGCAGATAGATCTTTGGACTAGTTCTGTCACTGTGTAGCCGATATGCACAGCTTTGTAAGGGAAGGCCTGGCAAAATCACGGCTCCGGCCTGTCACTTAGGCTGAGCAGAGCAGGGCTCTGGGGGAGTGACTCAGCTGGGATAGAGGGGGCGAGGCATGCTGGGTGTTTGCACCGTGGTGCTTGCTGCTTGGTTAAAATGGGTTTGTTGTGCCTGAAAAGTTTGTAAACTAATGGTTGACTAATGGCATAAAAAGGCTGGGTTTTTTGTAAATAAAGTTCCTCCTTTGCACCTGCCTGGGGACTCCGTGCCGCTCCGTGCGCCCATACTGACACATCACTGCAGTAGTTATGCAATGCCTCCTTGCAAGACAGCATCATGTCTGCTGTTACTTTTCTGTAGGTACCTATTGCTAAACATAATTTACTGCAGTAAAATACAATTGACTTTCATAAGGAAAGTCTGAGATATAAAGTGAGATGCTATTACATATGTTGTCCTCCAAGAATTAAGCAACTTGCAAAAAACCTCCACCAAGGTGACCTCCCAGTTCTCAGCTGAACAGACGGAAAAGATCCTACTTAATGTCACTAAATTCTCATTCTTCCTGTCTTTTCCATAGTGACTACAAGCATTATGTAATAAGAATATATGGTAGGTTCAATGTACAAAATATACCTGTGCCACAATGTGTCAAGATAATTTTGATTATTGTGATGGTCCCAGTTCAAGGGATTGTCCAATTAGTCAGATAAATTGAAATAAGAATAATGGTACTTGATTTAGCACTGTGACAATAACACTTCATGAATTCTTCATCATCAAACAATGCTTCCTTACCTGACCCTGTGAACACCTGGCTGCACAATGGTCACCTACGTAACAAATGTGTAATCAAAAATCTGTATGCCATGAATTAAATAGACCTGCAGCTGGTCAGCCATCTGCAGTGGTTGCTCTCATGGAACTGTCTGCCTGTTCAATTAAATATTTGCTTTTCCTAAACTCTAACATTAGTGATGAGTTTTGCATATCTTCCTCTTACTGCATGCTCTGTTTGATCTTTTTCAGTTGTAGTTTAGTTCAATTAGTTTAGTTTGTAGGTTAGTTGAATGTTTTTTAGTGTTTTCTACCTAAGTATAGCTGAAATCTTGAAATGAGGATAGAGAATGAGGAAGAACATAGGGTTAAATCATCAAGGTGGATCTTGTGATCCACAAATACCAAATGCAGCTGATTTTTTTTTCAAGTATTATATCTGGATTTATAGATACACTTCTTGTTGGAAAGTTAATGAAATACTGTTGAATATTTGGACTCTTATATGGCAATTACCTTAAATACTATATTTGTCATTCTTTGTGTATAAATCCAATTTCTTTGTATCCTATCATGTTTCTGACAGTAATAGTATGTTGTAGGGCATGTTACAATGTTTTCAGTTCTTGAAAAGATGTGAATGACCATTTTAAAGACATGTAGGCTGCATCACGGGCAATATATTCAAATTGGATAGGACTCCCAAACAGCTATGCTCTGCAAGCCCTCAAAATCAATTTGAATACCCATGAACTAGGAGTTAATACTGACATTCATTTTATGGTTTGGTTCCAGTCTAGTATATAAAGCATCATCTCAAAACACTAGCTGCTTGGGATTCATGTTACCCATGTTTGTGGGCAATACACTTTGGAGACTAAATAGTCGGTGTACCTTTAAAACAGGTTAGATGAAAGATCCAAAAGAGAACAGCTGTAGCATTAGAGTTACAGGAAACAATTCTGCTTCCTGTAATATTCCCATGTTTTTTTTTTTTTTTCCTTGTTCTCCTAATTTTCCCTTACTTTGTAATTAAGCTCTCTCTAGGTCAGCAGTGTTCCCTTACAAGGCAGTTATTCTGAATTTCAGAACATGTTGCTTATCTTCTCTCTTTTGACAATTCTTCTTTCTACACCTACTATGCATTTGGGTTTTAAGAGTTTTCACTCCACTAGTATGATTTTAATATTTACATGCTATGTTGTAAGCACTGTGAGCATAAGTCTTCAGACTTTTTTTTTTAATCACCTCTGACTTATTTTTGCATTTATTGTGCATACAATATAAATTCAGCACATCTAAGATTTATTCTTAGTCTCAATGGGTTTTGTTGGATCTTTACCTTATTTTTTCTGCATTTTTATTTTTTACATATCTTCATTCTGCGGTTCCCTTAGGGTATTTCACATTCTTTCAAGCTTCTTGATATACCAACACTACACTGAACTGCATTTTTTAATCTTCATTTTTAAACAGATTTTATATCTGTGGGGCAGGGAGAAATTAGTTTTAGATCAGCTTGCCATTCTGAAATCCTACATCTAGGACACATACATGTTAATCTAAATGACCTGAAATAAATCTGAGGCTTATGGATGCTAATCTTACATTGGCAACATAAAATTTTCAAAATTCCATTCATAAACTAGCGGATAGAAGCTGATAAAGCAGCCTAGCTAATCCAGCAGCAGTCCTCAGCAAAGTAAAAACTGACTAGGTGAAAATTTTCTGTCTTATGTTTCTGACCAAGGGCCAAATCTGTACTGTCTTGCTTGTTGTACAACTACCCTAGTAAAGACTCAACTAGAAATAAACGTTAGCTGCCTGTTTCTTCTCTGAATCCCAAGAACTGGAAAAACCAGTTGTAAAGGCACATTAGGTCTCCTGCTTGCTTCCCCCGATCCTGAAGGAACATAACTAAGTGGTCCAAGCTTGTGATGATCAGTCTCTTCATTTCATGCATGTTTGGGAAAATATACTGTATTTTTATATACATATATATATATATAAGAGTTTGAGGAAGAATGTTTTTTTCTTAACTGGTCTTTGTTTGGCGATTCTTCTGACTTAAATTCTGGGCATTCTTGTATTGGAATCTGATCTTCCTTTTTATAGAAACTTTAAAACATTGTGCCTTCTGTTCTTGGGAACAGGAACTTGATGTTTTTCTTAGATCAAACCTGTGTTACATTTTTTCCAGCAGACTTTTAGGTTAGGCTTTTAATTACATAACTGTGTACTGACAGAAGGCCTACTATACCTATACCTATACCTATACCTATACCTATACCTATACCTATACCTATACCTATACCTATACCTGTATGCACTGAAAAGAGCTTTGCTGTGATAAATTTTGTTTACTTGTGACACGGATTAAAACTACTTTGAAGGAAACACCTTTTGCTAGGAGAAAGGGTATCTGCACTTCAGGATCTAAAGCTATACTTGTAGATATCTTCTGCTATAGTATAGTACCTGGAGTATTGAAGATGTGCTGCACAAGCAGGTGAACCAGGTCCTGGAATACTGCTGTTACTAGTGTGAGTACCTTAAAGATTAATTCACTTCAGTGAATCCACAGTGACCCTGTGACTGTTTAAAAGCTGCAGACTGAGATTATTCACTTGTCACTAGCTTTATTGGTGATACATCAGCTTCTATATGGTGATAAGAACTCAAAGGACTTGTAGACTGTATGTTATACAGGTAGGGAAAACCTGATTTTGACCAATGCTACCACTAACTCTTATAGGTTTTTCAATATCTTTTTCCTGTTTTCTTCACCCTAATAATTTGATTATATGTTTTCAGATTTTGACACTTCTGGATTTACATGGAAATTTGAAAACAAACTTGTTAGTAAACTTTCTTTTCTTACAAATGCTGATTATAAAATATTTGAGTCTTTTTTATAGTGTGTGATTTAGTATTGAGAACCTATGGCTCAGCCTGACCCTCTGAAAACTTTTAATAAAATTAGCAAAAGGCCTTGGAAATAAGGAAGCTGTTGAAAAGCAAAATGATTTATTACAAAAACAGTTGGGCCCAGTAAGCTGGAAAGGTGAAGCTGACAAAAATTTAGACTCAGAAAAGCTGCTAAAATGTAAGAAGGCATTTTCACAAGGAAAACAAAAATCCAACAAAAGTATTGGTAAAAATGTAGTTTGTTTAGTGAAGAAAACAACAAAGTTGTCTTGGAACATTCTTATTTCATATAGCTCCTCGTGGAGGGTCTTTTCTATAGCACAGAAGGTGGAAAGCTGTTGAAGCTTCTGAAAGACAATGTGGAGGAAGGATTCAAGAAAGATTCAAAATAAAGCAGGAGAAACCCATTGCAGAGCAACTAATAATAGTATTTAAGATATTCACTAGCATAGAACACCATATTCAAGACTTTCTTCTACTGTAGGCATGGCAGAAGTTAGGACTTGGTTATCCTATTTTGGTTAGATGGGTAAGAGAGAACTGGGAGCATGGGGAACTTGAAAATAATCCCTGTTAGACCCATAATGGATCTAATGACCAAAAATGGTCAGATGATTGTCAGATGATTCTCACATGTTTCAGAGATTCTTCTAATTATTTTTTTTTCTTAATTTACTCATAAAAATTAGGAATTAATTCTGGAAGAATTGGTGGAATTATACAAGTCAAGGAGAAAAGGGGCTTCAAAATGTGTTCTTGTAGGTTTATGGAGCTTGTAGGGAGAGCAAGAAGTTAGATGTTATAAATGGTTATTGAACTTGCTTCCACTGTAGTATCTTTACAAGCAGAAGGTTTCAGATCATTTCTGAAGAAAACTTTTCTTGTTTGTGAATGGGTTTTGTGGCTTTAAATTCAATACACTTTGGCTAAAGCCAGACTCTTCCTTTTGCATTTCAGTTAAAGTTCACAATAAAAGCTCTTTGTTCAGTGAAACAAAGCCACATATTTCCTGATCTTTACAGGGGTTACAAAGTGAGCTCCATTCTGTATTTCTGAAGCTTGAGCTCCATTCTGTATTTCTGAAGCTATCACCCCTAAGAGTTAAGTTTTCTAAAATATACCATGGATTGTTGCTTGACTAAGTTGTGGAGCATCATGGGAATTCTTGTAAGAAGGATGTACCCTAGCTAGGGGAACTGGAGAGTATCATACGACAGCACCCATTTCAAAGTGAGACTATACATCGGATTTCCTGCAAGGATGGTCAAAACATTCCTTTTTAAGATGGAAAATAAATTGTCAAAAATAGAATCAGAAACTGTGTTCATGTCACTAGTATTTGTATTTGAAGCTCTCAGCAGAAAACTTCAGCCTTCTGTAATATAGCTGTCAATAGACTTGCCTTTCACATTTCTTATCTACTTTTTGTTGGGATTATCGTCTTGATTTAAAAATTTTGCCATCTCAGATTTCTGTATAGATTGTAGGTTAAAAACTGAAGGTTGATAGGGTAGAAAATCACTCCATTCTTTAAGCATACAAGGATGCAAGACTATATGCTTTCACTGGAACCATATAATTGCCTGCTATCATTAAGGAAACAACTTATGTGCTCAAGTGCTTGGAGTATGTGTTTAGATTTGAGATCTGAACAAGTTACACTATTAGTTAAGAAAATGCACCAGGAAATCTGAGTTAATAACACAGATCAGGAAAATACATGAGAAACTAGGCTGTGCATCTTCCTTGGTTATTTAAACACAAATGCCTGTCCTTGTATTTGCAGTAATGCTAACAATCCAGTCAAATATTTGAGTCAAACACACCAAATCTTGCTGAAATAAACGATTTGTAGATTGTACTATAACTACATCTGACCTTTCCCAGGCTGGCTGTATACTCATTTATGCGAGACTCTGACAGTATTTCATTTTTTCAAGCTGTCTTACAGATAGTGAATTTCTGCCTAGGAAATGTTTATGTTCCTGTTAAGTTTTATTTTTAAAAATGCTCCTAGTGGATAAGTAGCATTATGCACTTTAAATAAAAAATACTGTGCTTTTATTGGATGAAAATGTTAATGCAGTCCTTCATGGTGCTGAAGTTAGGTTTTTCAGTACGGGTTTGAACTTACACATGCAACTGCAGTACATTATTTAGCTAGCAGCAATTGTTTTCCGTGCCTTCCATGTCTCACTAAGAATATTTTGCTCCTTCCAAGATCAATGGGAACTCTGTTAAGGATATAATAAATTAATGTAGATTATTCAACAACATTCAATTTTGTGATAAATCTCAGTTATAGACAACCTAGAGCTCTTGTATGTGCCAGAAATCAAGTTTTTCTGAAGCACAGATCATGAAAACAACTGATGTGAACTGGCTCTACCTCAGTCTACAAGTGAAACTAAATTACACCAATTAAAAGTTATCAGCATAGCAGACTGTTCTGACAAAGTGTTTGAAGAGAAAATATTCTCTCAATTTTAAAATATAGATAGAGCTTCTCTTCTTAAAATTAATCCAAGTTTGTGTTAGTAGTTGGAGAAAAGGGAAAAGAAAATAAACAAAAGAAAGAAGTAGCCATTAATTTTGAAAAAGGTCAGTGCTATTTTGTAATATTTTAGATTTTACTTTCTCAGCAGAAAGTAATGAACTTCCCTCCAGCAGCCAATATGGATGTGGAATTAGACCTGTCTGGTATTGCATGGACAGACACAACCATTCTACATTAAAAAGATTAAGTGATGCACGAGTGTTATGCACCCAAGAGTATCAGGTCTTTCCTTACTTTTGTCATATAATTTTAAAGACCAGGGAAGTTTATAATCATCACTGACCTTTTGACCTTGTTCTAAAACAAGCTACAAATTCTTAACACAGAAAGCAAAATAGTTTATTTTTTTCTTGGGGATTGCTGTCTGTTGGGTAATTAAGTCACGTTAACAAGCTGAAAGATCCAGACTGTTAGAAAAGCACAGCTTTTTCATCATCAGCTTCCTGAAAGCTCTTTGAACTAATGACTAATCTTTGAGCCAAACTTTCCTCCACCCCATGACATATAATCCCACTTGAAACTCATTTCTTGTCCATTCCCAAAAACAACTAAAATTACACTGCCGAAGCTGTCTTGTGTGTTTTGTTTGTTTGTTTGTTGTTGGTTTTGTTTTTTGTTTTGTTTTTTTTTTTTTTTAGGATGTCATGTACCTTGATCTAATATCTTAGCTTCCTTTCTACAAATCCGTTTCTCCAATTGAGCCCTGTTAAAATGGATTAAGGATGCACTTATATCTCTGTAATAACTAATACACTCTGCAGTGAAAGCAGTATTTCAGTATATATTGAACAATAATGAAATATATTATCGATGAATATATATTACTTAGGCTAACTAGATGCATTCTTTTTGCCTTCCAATTAACATATTTACATCTCCCTATGCTACCTCTTACAGACATATTTTAAGATCCATTTTCAATGGAGAAAACGTACATACCAAAAAATAACATGCAGGCATAGAGTTGCATTTTTTTTGTATTTGATGAGAAAATGTAGTCACGAAGTCTGTTTTGTATTTAAAACATGACTTTACACATTACCGTAACTTAAATTTTAAGAAAAATGTACCAGTTTGCATTGAATATCAAGAAGTATCCAACTGTGAAGACAGATTTTTTTCTGGCAAAATTTCTAAACACTCCACTTCTGAGCTAATCAACCTCATGATAAGGAAACTCAAAATGCTATTTGCTGGCAAAGAATAATTAATTCCTACTTTGCATTGGGTCATCTCTTCTTCATTTGTAAAGGACATAAGTTGTATAACAGAAAGGACAATGATAACTGTTCCTACCTGGAGCAATGAGAAATTAGAACAACTGTGAATTTATTTTTTTTTGTCTCCTCTGCTACTTCCCTCCTTCTCCCAGCTGTATTACCTGGAGCTCACTTTAAAGTTTCTTTCTAAATATACAGGCAATGTTGAAGAAAATGATATGCTTTGGTATTCATGAATGCCTGGAAATTTCTATTGAATTTCATATTTAGCAAAGATTTCACAAGATGAGAACAGCTTTCTTGTTTCCCATGTGTAAGTTCTCCCTTATGGGAGTTTTACAGTTTACTAAGGTTATATATTATTACATTATTATATTTTTTTGTGGGAATAATTACTTAATCTTCTTTGTTTCTATTTCCAACGTCCAGGATATGTTATCACTTTCTTCTTCACTCTAATCTGCTTTTCTCAGCTTTCACGTTCTCAGATGTTCTTTTGCAATCACTCTGTTCCAACACTACCCATAGCTAAAAGTTTTCTTTGACATCTGCTAGACTACAGAATAACAGCTTTAGGCAAGCTGGAATTCCTTCAGGAATCTAAAGCAAAATCAAGCAAACAACTAACATGTGTATGGAATGACACTTGTATCAGCAAGGTCTGGACTTGAAAACTTTGAAAATCCTTTTAAAATGACATTTTTTTTTTTTTTTAATTTTTGAACAACTGACAGCCATTGAAGCATGCTTGTAGCAAAGAGGAAGGTTTCACTTTTCTGTTATATCTTTGTTTTGTTTTTATGAATATGAAAGAAAGTAAGCCTAGATATTTTTCAAAATAGCTTTGAGGTTTTGCTCAGTGCACCTCTGTCCTTAGATGTCACTTATTGTCTGTTAATAAAAAATGTTTAGATCACCTGTATTATGCAGGGCATGAAATAAAGAAGCTTATAATGGGACAAAAATTAGAACTTAATCCCCAGACAAAAATTACTTGTTGTGGTATTTATTTAATATGTGCCTGAGAGTACTTTGAGGTTTTTAGGATTTGGGTTTTTTTTTGTTATTTTTTCTCTAGTTGGTCTAACTGACATCTGAAAAAAAAATGTGGGTCTGTCCTTGTACCTGCAAAAGTTAACAAGAATTTTGTCACTCTCACTGAAGTGAGTAGATGCAAGCTAAGGTGTAGGAGAAAAAAGATGTGAAATCCTTTATTATACTTGTCTGGAATGTTAGATTATTTATTTTAACCTTATCCGCTGTGAGTAATGGGAAAAGTATACTTAGAATGTAGGCCTTCTTACCAGAAGACTACCTTTATGGTTTTTTTTTCTTTCTTACTGGTCACTTGTTCCTAATAAGATATAATTTGGATAGCTCAGTAGTAAATGCCCATGTTAACCTATGAATTGTCCAAACTTACAGCAACAGATTTTGGTTGTGTTAGCTAGATTCATATTTTAACTTCAGTCATAACATCAAGGCTGGAAGTAGTATGCTTCAGATTAATGACTCTTTTGCTGATGAATCTTCTTAACTTATAATAATTTTTAAAAATTAACTATTTGTTCCTTTACTAAAGCAGCTACAATACTAAGTATATTAAGCTTTTCTAATATTAATTTTCTAAGTATATTAAGCTTTTAAAATATTAATAGCATAGGTGATATATTTTAGATCTGGGGGAAGATGGTTGAAGGTTACTATTTGCAAGTACGAATTCAAAATTCAAATAGCTGAATGGCTCAGTCATGACACTCTACCTCTGGGTTTGAATATTTTCAGTTATTCACCAAAGGACATTTGATTCTAGCAATGCTTCAAGAATAGCTAGCCCTTAGGAATGCCCATATTTGTCTCAAATGCAGAATATTTATGCAATGATTCAGCAGATCTTCATTCATCAGCATATGCTACTGGTTATTCATGACTTGCCTATTTTCAAAGTTGCAGCCATGAAGACATGCAGCTGAGAGCTATGCCCTGTGACTGATGAAACCAACCACTTACACCAAGACTATAAACTGAATAAACAATGAAGACCCACTAAAATACCTAAATGACAAACAAACATTTACAGAAAATGAAATGCACATAGAAAAATGCTTAAAATTTTTCAAATTGTTTAGCAGTCATTGGGAGTTTGATTATTCTAGAAAACACACATGTCTTAGGAGGGGAATAATGTATGTAATTTGGAATCTTAGAAGCACGTATTTAAGTGTATAAGTACAAAGGGAGATTACCCAAGCTCACAAAATTTCATTAGTGTTCAATTCTTTGGAAACTCAGCTAAGGTGTCATTTGATCCTAAATTTATACTGGCATCCAAAGGCTGAAGAAGGGGGGAAAAAAAAAGGCCTCATTATGGTAGGTTCTGTCCACATGCAGTTTTTTATACTTCAACAGAACATAAGAATTCTCACAACCTCAAAGTCATTGAAAATGACACTAATTTTCAAATTAATTACAGGAGAAACATTTGGTTATATGCCTAATATTCTCTTATCTAGTCAGATCAGAAATTAAAATGCCCTAATAATTAATAATTTATAAATAATCTATCCAACTTTATTCATTAATGGTTTGAAAAGTCCACTTCAGTTTGCAGATACCAGGCTGGTAGGGGCTGCAGAAAGCTAGGATTAGAACTTAAAACTATCCTGACAAGATTACGTAAAATGGTGTGACAAAATAGGGTGTGGCTCATGGGGGGAAGATTACAGAGGCCTATACCCAGGTAGGGATGTGCAGCTGAGGAAAGAGCGACTACAGGGCAATGAATCATAAAAAGGAGCACCACTAATAAACCATGTGGAGATCTGTGTGTTCTGTAGAGGGCTTTTAGCCTCTCTCACAGTGCTGTTAATCTGCTGTGGGAAGCAGTGTTTAATTCAGATACTTCAAAAAAGATGTGAATGCACTAAAGATAGTCTAGATGAGACAGGTAAAGATAATTAGGGGAAAAGAATCATGACTTCTGAAGAAACAGCAAAGTGACTTTATCTAGAGAACTAAGAGGAAACCCAGTTGTTTACATATGTGAACTATGACGGAAAAAAGGAAAGCAATAAGCTGGTCTCTATGTCCAAAAAGACAAGAATTAATAAATAGAATCTGCAGCTTGGAAGATTTAACTTAGCTGTTCTGGGAAAAGCTTTGAAGATGAGAATAATTATATGGGGGAAAGACTGCAGAGACTGCAGAGAGAACTCAAGAAATCATGATTTTCCCCTTGAATCACAGCCTGTTTTATTTATTCACATTTAAAAGGCAAGAGATGATAATGAAAATAAATCATAAATACAGAAAACTAACATCTATTTGGAATAAAAATATTTGATTCTTTAAATGATTCAAAGAAAGGCAAATAAGATGATTTGGAGCAAAGTCAGTCTGCCACATAGCTTGGAAATGCAACCTGAGGGGACTTTAAAATGGGATTTTCAGTTTTCTGTGTAGCTTCTCAGGATTGTCTATATTCTGTAGATACAGAACGGAATCCTAGAATAAAAACTCCTGACTGAAACAAACTGCTAGGGATTTCAGATGGTGTGTGCTCTAATCAGTAACATTATAACTCGAACTTAGCAATACTTCTAGGTTGAGAATGAGAAGAAATAGAAATCTGTCACTGACCCAGGAATATGCTCTATGAAGGAAATCTTTAGGACACCTTGTCTACAAATGGGTCCAGATAGTCATAGACAGAATAGCATTCCTACACAGGTTTAGCTATCAGTACAAAGAGAACAATATATTTTCTGAGAGTTGCTCAGGTGCTGTTGGATTTCTATATTATGCAAATTTTTATATTATATAAAATAGTCCATATTAATTATCTAACTTTCCCCCTGTGTATACTGAAAGGATTTTTGAGCCAGGTAAGTTTAAAGATCTCTGGCAGAGACACAACACATTCAAGGGTTAAGGTTCTCTTGAGGGAGCATTTCAAAAAAATAATTTTTTTTTTTAAAAAAAAAAGATGTGTCTAGAAGAAAATATTTGAGATGGAAAAAAAATGTATGGCTCATAATGACTCAAAATGAGGCAAGCACCTGATTTTCTCTCCACTTTGAACCTTTTACCAGAATAATTATGACTGCCATTTTACTGGGTACTCAGATAATAAACACAAATGAAATAGAAGGGAAAAAAGACACAATAAAAAAGTGCATCTGTCAATTAACAATTTGTTTTCTTATTTTGCTTTTTTTTAATTGGAAATAAAAAACAAAATCAATGGATGTTCTGAATATTACCCCTGTTAGAGTGAATAGATAGGCCTAGCTCTCTTCTCTCTACCTTCCAGGAATACTGAGTTTGAAGCTTTCTGTGATGAATGCCAACTTGGTCTCATAAATGCTCAAAAGAGTATGTTCTCTTTCTCTTCAAATGTCTTAAAAGAAAACAAAAATCCCAAACTAGTGAGTCCACTGAGTGTAAGAAAATGGGGAACAAACTCCTTAGCTGTGTAGGACCATATGTCCATCTAGGAAGCTGCAGCTTTTAGTGCCAGAACATCTTAACTACTGCTCCCTCAGTAAAAAGAAAGGTAAGAACACACTGACTTGGACTGAAAACAGCATCTGGTATGAAAGTATATAGCACATGGTTATCTGTTCAAAATGGTGTATATGTGTGTTGTGAACCTATAATCAAACAAAACCCCTTTTCTACAGGTAGTATTAAATATTCTATTTATTATTTAATTCTATTTATTTTTTTAATTCTATTTATCATTTAATATTAAGGAATGTTCACTGGCAATCTAGCAAATACCTTCATTTTGATTTTTATGATGATAAATTAGCATATTTGAGCTGGTGAGAAATAATTTGTTTAATGAAGAGACAAATTGTTTCTGATGGAACCTACAAATGAATAATTTGAGGTATATATCAAGCTTTAGAGAAGGTCAAATATGCAAACATATATACCCGTAAGAATATGATCTAAGGGGCATTCACTACCTCAAGCAAAGGTGAGCCCATAACAGTCTTCACAGTGATCATTTCATGGCTAATTACAGTTTGGCGTTAAGATCTAGATTAGCATTCTGTAGAGTATGAGTATGTCCTTCCCCTGATTTTCTGTGCATTTTGTTCCAAGTCTACCATGTCATCATGTCCTTTGAAGAACTAGTCAAAGCATAGTAGCCAGTTGGCTAAAACCTACTCTTTTTCACTCTCGTGCAGGCTAGTAGAACTAGAGGGTCATGTAAGAAATGTACATGTGTTACTGAAATTGGAAAGAACAATCCACTTCTCTCTAACACAGCCAAATATTTCCCCTGTGAAGTAATAGTCCTCCACACTTCTATTTTTAAACTGTATGTTAAAAGCACCATGCAGCTTTAAATTATGGAACATGGCTCCCTCATCTGTCCAAGTCAGTACATTAAAATACGTCAAATGCCAATTAAGTTTATGGTGGTATATCTTCCCTTTTCCCCAAAAATTTTTGTCTGCTTGAAGACTTATTTCTAATGTACACTGGTAGAATAATTTAGTTTCTGTGATGTTCATTGGGTATTCTGAAAATTTCTGCAAGATATTCATAGTAATAGGGCTAAAGTTGGTCACCACAGAAATCAGACTGAAGTGAAAGATCCTTTGATGTGTTTCAGAGTTTAATAATAAAGTAACTTGGTAAACACAGGCTTTACTTGCCCCATCTCATTTACTACCTTCTGATGACATATTCTTTGTTTTGTTTTCTTGTTTGCTTCTGAGTGCTACTTGCTGAAGTGGTGGAGCTTGGCATTTTTGACTTTCTGTAGAGGAGTTCAAATATAAATAGCTACAGTACAGACTTATGTGTCAATGTCATATAACTTGGTCCTTGTACCTCCATATTCACTCCTGGTACCTATTTCATTGTTTGGTGTATGATTAAAAATGGGTCAACAATCATGCTAGAAGATGTGACGTTCTTATGTGTGCATTGCTGACTTGGATACACACCATTAAAAAAATCTCAAGGGCCACCAAAAGTAATTTTGCTGTAATCTATGTTACTACTTTAATATTTATAATTTGTGACTAGAAACCAAAATTGCTTTATTATGATCCTTTTTTTGGAATAGAAATACTGAGAATGTCTATCTCCAGCCATTAATCTTTCTATTTAGTATATTGTACAATATAACATAACAGTGAATATATTATAAATGTTCTTTTCTTTCACTGAGATCTTCCTGACTGCCAAACTTACACTATCATTTCAGTTTTTGTCAGTGTCACATACCCTATTCCTGAATGAATAGTTCTGTGAAAAAATTTAGCTCTATGCCACCCAGCAAAATCAAATTGTCAGTCAGCATCATGCTAAAGCATGTGGGTGTGGATGTTGTCTACCTAGACTTTAGTAAAGCCTTTGACACTGCTTCCAACAGCATCCTCCTGGAGAAACTGACTGCTCATGGATTGGATGGGTGTACACTTTGCTGGATAAAACATTGGCTGGATGATTATGCTCAGAGTTGTGGTGAATGGAGTTAAATCCACTTGGTGGCCACTCAAAAGTGGTCTTCCCCAGGGCTTAGTATTGTGGCCAGTTCTGTTTAATATCTTTATCAATGATTTGGATGATAGAATCAAGGACACCATCAGTAAGTTTGCAGATGATACCAACTTGGGTGGGAGTATTGATCTGCTGGAGGGTAAGGAGGCTCTACAGAGGGATCAGACCCAGCTGAATTGATGGGCTGTGGGCAATGTTATGAAGTTTGGCAAGGCCAAGTGCCAGATCCCGCACTTGGATCACAATAACCACATGCAACACTGCAGGCTTGGGGAAGAGTGTCTGGAAAGCTGCCTGAAAGAAAAGGACACGTGGGTGTTGGTCAAAAGCTGGTTGAACATGAGCCAGCAGTGTGTCCAGCTGGCCGAGAAGGCCAAGAGCATCCTGGCTTATATCAGAGATAGTGTGGCCAGCAGGACTAGGGAAATAATTGTCCCACTGTATTTGGCACTGGTGAGCTTGAACCTCAAATACTGTGTTCAGTTTTGGGCACCTCACTACAAGAATGACATTGAGGTGCTGGAGAATATCCAAAGAAGGGCAACAAAGCCAGTGAAGTTTCTGGAGAATAAGTCACATGAGCAGTAGTTGAGGGAACTGGGGTTGTTTAACCTCAAGAAAAGGAGGCTCAAGGGAGACCTTATCACTCTCCACAACTACCTGAAAGGAGATTGTAGTGATAGGGGGGTCAGTCACTTCTACTGAGTAATAACCTGTAGACCAAGAGGAAATGGCCTCAAGTTGCACCAGGTTGGATGTTAGGAAAAATCTATTGAATAAAATGGTTATAAAGCACTGAAACAGGCTTCACAGGCTGGCCTGTGAAGTGGTGGAGTCCCCATCCCTGGAGGTATTTAAAATATGTGCAGATGTAGGGACATGGTTTAGTGGTGACATGGCAGGTTAACGGTTGGATTTGGTCTTCCAACTGAAACAATTATGATTCTGTGACTGCAAACTTTATTTCCTTACTCAGCATTGACAGTTAGAGGGGGGAAAAGCAATCCTGTGTTGCATGCTGTATCATAGCAATATCACAAGTGACTTTCATTCTGAAAAGTCAATAAGATACATTGATGGAGGAGTTTAAACTTTCTTAAATAATAAATAGTGCGCTCATTATCTGAACTGTTTGCTTGGTTTATGTATTAAAACTATACACCCTACAGCTGTCTTCGTGTTTAGTTGAAGTAGTGCATGAGAAATAATGAGATATACTGATATGCCCAATAATGACATTTGGATGACCTAGTGTTCCCAAAACTGTTTACTCCGTTATCATCAGTGCTGTGATTTTGAGTGCTGGCAGTCACTGCTGTCAGTGCCACTGTAAACACTCTTGCAAGATAACTATGACTTAAATGTTGAGTGTCAGTTTGGCCCTTTGTATTTCACCTGTGGGCAAATCAAAAGCAGAACATGAGATTTTTTTTCTTTGCTTACATTACCAAAGAAATAAAGCATCAACTGCCTGTGCAGCTAGGGTGTGACAAATGATGACAGAATAATAAAAACAATCTCCTTTCCCTCTGTCTCACTGATGAAGAAAAGGGCCCTTCAAAAGGCCTAGAATAGGGTTATGAAGTTAAGAGCAGATACATTTCTGATCTAAATATGAAGCTACAGAGCTGTATATAGTTTATAGTGATAAACGTATTATGCTGATTGGTGTTAAACAGTTTTGCTTCACTGGGTAAACACGGAATTCACTCTGAGCTAGTGGTGACTGTGTGGGCGTTATTGTCTCAGATCTTGTAGATTCGTAGGATCCCATGTTTTATTTTCACTTTTCCTTTCACTGAAGTGAAAGTTGAGTGGCTGCGACTCTGCAAAGTGGTACTGATGTTTGTCCACGGTGCCAATTTTGTGGGAGACACTTCTTTTCACTTTCTTT
>NW_008630036.1:0-4532 GCF_000691845.1 Merops nubicus | reverse complement strand
TCTTTCCTCTACCCCAAAACAGTCTCATCAAGACAACAGAAGATCTCAGGACTTGGGTCTAAATGTGCTGCAACAGGCTATTCGGATGCTCCAGACCACAAATGTAAGAAAGCTGTTTGCTTTGTAGCCATTACAAATAGGTGTATCCAATACATAAGGAAATTGATGAAATTCAGAAAGTTACTTAGGTGTCCTGCTATATTAAACTGTAATGAGGAATTAAATTTCCTTTCCACAACTTTAGAGTGTAATGGGTCATTGCTGTTTCCAAGACTGAAGGTCCCAGGAGTCTTTCACACAACATGGGTTGTAACATTAGATTATGGAGAGAACACATTAGTGACATGCTAGCATTTTGCATTTTATCTGTGTATACATTAAGTTCCAACAGCTGTCACCATTGTCCTGCAGGCCATGCTACCTGAATTAATGTGATTGATTATTCTAGTTATATTGGACACTGTACAGTTTTGTGACATTTAATGTAGGTGAAATGTTGGTGTGTGCCATTGAATAAGAAGTTTAAATATAGTTTGCTGAACCAGCTTTTGGAGAAGCTTTTAAAAGCTGTCATTGACCAGCAAGAATAAAATATCTTGGGAAATAGTCAACCGATCTGTTCTCAATGTTCACATATTGTAGTATTAGGGCATAAAGAAGTGTTCAAATTTTATCCCTTTATTCTTTAATCCTGCTCCTTTAAATCCTCGTTACATGATAAATGTTCACGCTCTAGTTTGCATAAAAACAAAGCTCAGTTTCAATCTTTTAGCCAATTGTAACATCTGCACTACAAGGTTTTTCCCTTTATATACAGGCTTCCCTGGAGATATAAATATGGTCTTCCTAATAAACACATTTAAAATGTCTCCAAAGAGAGAAGCTTCCATAGAAAGATTAGCATGTGGCATTACAAGACCCACTAAAAGTGTTTGATTTACCTTGAACAAGAGGAATGGAGCTCACCATGACTTTAACATGATCCTAGCACAAAAAGGAGTTGCAGAGTGTAAATAAGAGCAGAATGTGGGTCTTGTTCTCTTCATATTAATATGTTTTAAAACTAGAAATGCATGGGATTCTCCCTAGTGTAATGAGAGCCATACTTGTGAGCAACGTTCCCATGAGCACATTGGAGTAAGTGTAAAGTCAATCTGTTCTATCAGTTTATCAGGGGGACATCCTGTCTTTTCAGCTGTGGTGATCCTTTATGATACTTATCATGGAAGTAAGATATGTGAAAATAAACTGTAAGAAGTACTAGATACTTTGAGTTTTAAATATAAATGTTTCCTTGCTACTATATTCTGCTACATTGCAACAGGACAAATGTTAGGAAGCTCCTCTGGATCTCAGTTTATCTATCTGGTTATGAGACTCTTTACTACTTTCCAGTTGGGAATAATATTCACCTCTTACTGGTTTGAGTGAGCACACATTACTGTTTTATACTTTAAGCAAATCCTTCACCATGGTCAAACTTGTGATTCAACCAAAGCACCATCAAAGCATTTGTGACATGTTTGGTTGGCAAATTTCAGAGTATGAGTGGAAGACTGTGGTCACCTATCCATGATAAGCTTCACTGTAGGAAGCTGATGTACATTTTGTAAGTCTGGACAAGAAGTATTAAAATAATTAATAATAATAAATGACATAATGGTCGCTTTGTGGGGAAGTGTCATTTAGGAGCCACAAGCCTCTGTATTCTGATATTCTTTACAACACCCAAAGTAGTGCCAGAAAATTCAAGGTTTTTCCTTTACACTTATGCTACTTCCCTATATACGCTCTATATTTCTGTATTCATTCTGTGACTGAAATATGACATATTTTTAGAGAAGCTTCTGATATAGAGTCTAAAACTAGAAATGCATCTCACTGAAAAGCAAGCTTTTATATCTAGCTAGAGATGCCATCACTGATGTCATGCTCAGAAGGGATGACTGGTGCTTGTGCATTCACAGATCAGAAAGCTGAAGCTGCACATACAAATCTTGTAACTATTTTTGAAATGTGCAGCTCAGGAGGCTGCAATAACCTTAGTGCTCTTCACAACCTTAGTGCTCTCTAAAATTACATTTCTGTGGCACAGATCTGTTCTAAATTCAAGATGGTGATGGCAAAGGTAATACTCTGTAATTAATAGGGTTATTAAAATAATGGTCTATTTTCTCTTTTCTGTATATGTATATGTTATTTACATATGGGGCACACCCAGGTACAAAGTCAGTCTTTATAACTTTTTTTCTAGGTGAAGCTACTCTGTGGTAGTGTTTGGCTGTATCGGAGATGATAAAGCTAAGAAAATTTTAACAATGGCAACTGAAAGCTGAATGAAAACACTAGCTCTTATTCTACTTTGCCATTGAATCATACTCTACGTGAAATTTTAGAAGAGTTTTTCAGCCTACAAAGATTTCTCAGGAAAGGGGTTATTGGAAAGCATGACAATGAAATTAATTTCATCATATTTCTAACAGTTTTATATACTATCAGGGAGGTCACATAACTCAGGAGAATAGTAATGGGAAATTGGAGCATTCACTTCTAGTTCATTGGCTCACATCTGGTCAGGATGGTAGTAACACGTTTTTCTTACAGTCTGGTGATTACTTGACTGTCTATGTGAAAATATTTAAAGGTTTCTCTATTCCTGCAGATCCATTTCATCCAAGACTCCAAATGCACTGAAAGGATTTGGACTGTCATTTTCCATAAGGACTATAATTTATTTTTAAAAGAAATAGGTTGATGACCCTTTAGATCAAATGTACTGATATATAAGAAAATGAAGAATTTACGATGCCTCATATTTTGTTTAGACAGCCAGGTTGCGTGTTATATATCTTGATTTTAAGGACACACTTCAACATAAGGCATTAGTAGAGCTGAATGCTTTCTAGTGACACAGGGAGACTGGCTAGGTTATTGTTTGTTACACAATTGAGAACATTTTGGTTACAGCAGCTCAAATTGCTGAAACTGATCCTGATGGTAAGGATACTTGATTATCTAGATTTTTTGTTACTGTGTGTTGAGATGTCAAAGGGCTGAAGGAAATTTGGATGAGTAAGCCTTGTTAAAAATCTAACTGTGGAAGCACTTGCTGTTGAACTTAGTACTGTTTAATCAAATTTGAACTAGGTTGTATAAGTACAGGAAAGGGCTAGTGCTTAAAAAGCAAAGCATCCATCTAGTATTGCCTTTCATTAGATGTTAGGCATCTAATTTCTAGCTCAAGATATCAGACACAATCAATGTCTAAAAAGAGATCATGGCTGAGTACGTGAGATCTTCTTGAATGATGTTGGTACAAAGAATGACTCACTAATACTCAGTTGATAATACCATTTTTGTTTCGGTGCTTCTTGATAAGCAGAGCTGACCATCAGAGGTCAGTCTGAAGAAGCAGAACGAAAAGACATACATTGCTCAGAGTGTCAGTTTTTCTATATGCCAAGTTTTGACATATTATTAGCACTCTTCCTATCAATAGGTGTCTCATGATGGTCTGGACACATTTTTAACTATTGGCAAAAGTTTTTTTTTTGTTTGTTTGTTTGTTTGTTTGTTTGTTTGTTTGTTTTTGCCAGTGCAATGTTTCTTGCTTGATAAATTGCAAAAAATATTGTTTAGTAAAAGCTGCAATTCCTCCCATATGCTAACACTATTGTAAAGAAATAGCATATGGTCAACTCCAATTATGAATATTTTTACATGAGTTTGTCACTGCTAGTAACCATCAGTTGAAAGGAGACAATGAATTAAGATATTGCTTGTCAGAGACATGAAAAGATTGTCTGTTCACAATGAATTAAGAGTATAATGTGGGATTTCCACTTAGCTGTGGGAATCCAACTAAACACAAGAAATCTGTCTCAATCACCTTACTAAAAGCATTATCCTCCAAGTTTGTCAAAATGACGCCCATCTGTGGGTTTGGTATTTTTTTTTTTTTTTTTTTTTTTTTTTTTAACGGTTATTCTAATGTACGAAATATCTGATACTAATTAGAATAACAATCTGAATAACGTGATTGTAACTCTAATGAAAAAAAAAAACAAACAAACCCACAACTTTTTTTTGGAAATTGAGTCTGGGAGAATCTTTTTTGTTGGTTCTGTATATTTGTCAATGATAACAAATGAAACATTTCCCTTTCTGGCTTCATGCCAGTAAAGCTGACACAAACAATAGCTATTGTGGATCCAGGAATGTCACGTTCATAACTTATCTCTGCTCAGTGAAGAAAGAAACAAGTTTGCAGACAAAACACAATTTGCAGACACTGGATTAAAAAAAAAAAAAAAAAAATCATGCTCTTGTCTACAATCCACCTCCCTTCTCGAAGGGGATTTCCATTTAAATAAAAAAAATCTATATCGCCTAGTAGACTATTACTTATCTTACTAATGTAAATGTAAAATATACCTATTTAAGCACATTCCATTGCAAGGTATTTTACGACGGCTTCCAAGGTAAAACGAGCGGCTCAGACAGAGTTTTGCCAGTGAGAAGCCCGCAGAGCC
>NW_008630035.1:1307-4983 GCF_000691845.1 Merops nubicus | reverse complement strand
AGACAACCTTATAGGAGATTACTGGAGATATCTCTCAAGCTTTTCCTGCCCTGAGAATCTCACCCAGATACTCGGGTACATGGAGCAGGGTAGGAGTAGCAGCACTCCAACTGCAAATAGATGTTCAGGAACACACACATCTCCTCCCAACAAACCCAGACACACCAAAGTGCTGCTACTGTGCACACACGTCTCAGTTTCTTGTGTAAAAGCTCCCTCCTCTCTCTTGTGTAAAAGACACCTCCTAGAGGGGCAGTCCAGGCTCATCCCAGAATGAAGGTAACCTCAGGCACACCCCAGGGATCAGCCTGTCCAGGGAATTCTGCCTGGGAAAGCAGGCAGGATGTTGTCCAGGATGCTCCTAGTTCCAGCAAAAGACAAGTGGGGTTTTTGGTCACCAGGCTCAGGGAGCATGCAGCTGAATCAGCCTCACCTGCAGCTTGGGGCTGGCTTCACCTCACTCCCTCCTTAGCTGCAGAGGGGGACCAAAGAGCCTCCAACACAGAGAACAGCTCAATGCCTAGTCCTGTTTCCCATGTAGCAAAGACAGAAGAAAAGTGCACATAAAGCCCTGGAAAAAACAACAAATAGGCAAAACTTCTCCATACAGCTGCTGCCTTCAAGGCTGCCCTCCCACAGTCCCCCCTCCTGTAGCACTCTGAGCATCCTGCAGGGCTGGAGAGCTTTGTTCAGCCTGCTGTGCTTGCTACCAGCTCCTTTCTGGCCTTAGCATTTTGCTCTAGCAGGAAAAAAGGAAATAAAGCTCACCTGAAGCTCAGCAACACAGCAGTTGCAGAGACTGAGAGGTCCCCTTGAGCTTCCATGCAGCTCAGAGGTTTTTCCCAGCCCACAGGACCCTGAATTTGGCTCACCTTCTGCCACAACCCATTTGCCAGCAGATGGCAAGGAGCCACGGTTAGCTGGGGTCTCCCAACTGGAACTACTGGTGTTTTGGATAGGCCATATTAGCCAGGCATCAGCTTTGACCTGCTCAGTCCCAACACAGGTGAGCCAGGACTCCTGGTTCCCCCACAAGCAATGGAAATGCACCCAGAAGGCCAGAGAAGGACTGATGCTGAAAAGTCAACTAAACACTTCCAGAGATTCAAAGGAAAGGCATGGAAAATAAAGCCAAGAATATCAAAGAGTCAACAAGCACCCACTGATCATTTTTACTAGCCTGCTCCTTGCAGGAATGTCTGTGTCAGGTATGCCCAGCACCCAGAGCAGCCCAGGTACTGCATTGCCAGTACCCATAAGGAACCTGAACATCAGCCCTGCTGATCTTGCAGCAGCCCATGTGGCTGAGGCTGGATTCCCCTCAGCCTCTCAGCACTCCCTGCCTCCCACAGAGCAGACAGACCCTGCTCAAACCTGAGCCCAGCTCCTCTCCACAATCCTCCCAGGGATGTGTTTCTTGCTGCCCCTCCCAGGAGACACTGACCATTCTGGCAGGCTCCACACTCTATTTTTAATAAATTAGGCCTCAACTCTATTTGCATGTACAAATATAGCATCAGCCACTCTGCCAAGCCATTTTTCTCTTGGTTAACACATTCATCCAAGCTGCTTTATTTGTCTTTCCTCCACAGACTCATATTCTTCTGGATTCATTTTGTCAAACAAATTGCACAAGCTGGACTGCCCATTTACCCAGTGCTGTTTGATTACAGGGGTTATTTATGAAACAGCAAGACATATGGCATTAAGCTTCTTAATAATAATAATAATGAGAGAAGGGAAGGGGGAAAGCACTAGAAAAGGAGGGGGGGAAAAAAATGGTTTTTTATTACAGACAAAAGCTCCTGCCACGGGTGATAAATTCCAGACACTTATTCCTGTTGCTCTTGTGGTGTTGGCATGATGAATGGCACAGGCACCAGCACACAGCTCTGCTTCAGGAGCACAGCCACAGGCTGCAAGGAAAGGAGGGAAATGCCAGAGCATGGATACGTGGTGAGGCTGGAGGCTGGCTGGTGTGGGCAGGGGTCACTGGCCAGCACTCAGCAGGTACTTCACTCCTCAGGAGGGCTCATGCTGGTTGCAGCAACACAAACTGCACCCAGCCCTGCCCTACCATCAGCACCAGGCCTGGAGTCCCTCCCAGAGGCAGGGTGAGGGCAGGTGATGTGGCCACCCAGCATCTTGCCAGTCCCCTGCCAGCACTGCTTCTCCCAAAGCCCTGCTGCTACAGCCAGCTGACTACTGGAGAATCCAGTCCTTGGGGAGCAAGTTATCCTCTAACTCTGGGCTTGCAAAGCAGAGCCTGAAGAAAGAGCATAGCACAGAAGAGAGACTCAAAATTCTTACTGTGGAGCACTCAAATCTTGTAAAAACTGCATTTACAGCCCAGGGAGAATCCAGGCCAGCTCCTCTTCTTCCCAGACATTGCTCCCATGCTGAATAACCTTCATATATGCACCTAGTTTTTCCACTGCAATTTCCAGATGATACTCAGACTGCCCAAGGTATTTAATTTCTGCATAAACTGACTTTGAACCCTTTTCCCCCCCTCTTCTCTCCAATTTAGTCACTTATTTCTAAGAATTTTGGGACCATTCACTATAAGAAAAGCCCAGTTAGGTCTCTGAACTCATCACCCTGTGACCTGGGCATTCTGTCTCTAATGACAGCTTACTGCCATTCAGTCAAAACTTCTTGCAAAGGAAGGTGCCTGGTTAAGGGCCTTTGAGACCTTGAAAATAGACTCATTCCTGCAAAAGGAAGGTAATTAACTTTCGTTTTTAATCAGTGGGCACTAATCTCAATGCCTAGAGAACAGAGTCAGCAGCCAACTCACTCCCACAGATAGATAGCAGAGCCCTGCCACGTTACTGGAAACCCCAAGAAAATTGCTGGGAACTGGACTCTGGACACACCAAGCTGCAGAGCTGCTCCATCATCTCATCCCTCACCCTAGGGGTGGGAGCAGTCTGGGCCATTCCCCTGGGGCAAAGGCATCTTCTGCTTTCCCCACTCACCTCTGGGACAAGCAAAGCTCCTGTTCTTCCCTTTGCATCCTGTCCCCCCAAAAAAGGAAAGCACACCAGGCTTGCAGAGACAGCATCAGCCTCTGGAGATATTTCCTTACCAGCTCAGGCTACTTTCACTGTCCTACAGGGAAGACCCTGGCACTGAGATAAAGAAGCTCAGACAGAACTAAAGGCTTTCCCCTGGCAGATGCAAATGGTTCTGCAGTACTAGCCTCAGCTTCTGCTTTCCTGCTCATCAGCTGGCACAGACCTGGGGATGCAGAGCAGGCAGAGTTAATCAGGCCTCGTTTGTGATTACAATGAACTCCTGCATTTCATGGCCTGCATCCTAAACCTGCTTTCTAATTCCCCAAGGGAGAGGAATTTACACTTTCAATTTTATGTCTAGTTAGTTAATGGTCCATTACTGTCAAAAAGATGAGTAGCTACAAGTTAAATCCTACAGGATTTACAATCAGGAAGAACCAAAGGCTGCAGAAGATGTGCCAGAGAGAGGACACCAAATCCAGAGAGGGGTATTTACAGGTCCTCAGCACTGTAACACTGGACTCTAACCTGGGGACAGCTCTAGGAGAAGGCTCACCCATCACTCCCTGCTGGCTGCTTCTCCCTGATTTACTGTACCAAGTTCCTGCCTCATGTATCTCCTTGGAGAAAGTTAACCAGCAGACTGTCAGGAGCAA
>NW_008630035.1:0-983 GCF_000691845.1 Merops nubicus | reverse complement strand
AAAGTCTCCGCCTGCTTCTGATGCCATCCCCCGAGATGCATGGTGCTGCTGCTGCCAAAGCAGAGGTATTAAAGCAGCTACACCAAAAGGTCTGTCAACATTACAGAGCTTGCCGTGCAGGGGTTTATAACTTGCCCAGAAAAAAAGCTCAGTCCAGGCTGAAGCAGGGCCAACAAGGTCCCCATGCCACTTAAAAAGAAAACAACACTTGCCTGTTCATTTTGCAAACAAGGAAACAATTTTTCTTGGTGTCTGAAGCTTTTCTGAGCTGTAAGTGGTGTCAAAGGGACAGAGGTTTGCTAGATGTGGGACAGGAAAATATTTAAGTGATTGCAGAACAGCCACTGATTGTGTTTAGCAAGAAGCTGGAAATTATTTTATAGGTCAAAGGAGCTTGAGCTGGACAGACAGCACAGTGCAACTCTGAGGTCCACAGCCATCCAGGCAGGTTCAGGGTCCTTCCTCAGCCTGGTCCATAGCTGCTAAAGGAAGACATAAAGCCTGGAAAGACCATTCAAGCAAGCTCTTAATTCTAATCTCCTCACTTCTTTACCACAAGACAAGTATGCCAGCAGTGTTGCTGGCCCTGGAAAGCCTGGGATGGAGAAGGAAACCTTTAACACTGGGTTCCTCCTTTACCGCGTTCTTCAGCCGAGCGAGCTGACCCGGCTGTGTCCCGTTTCTTTTCTCTTTTAAATCTCCCGCGAGAGACCGAAACCTCGGGGGAAAATCCTCGCGAGATTTCCCAAAGCCCGCCAGGGAGGTCGGGTATTGTAGTCTGCAAAAGCCGAGAACGAGGACTCGCTTCTCACGCTCAGTAACACACCTGATAGCACCTGTGACTCATGGTGAGTCCATAAAGCTCTCTTTCACTCCTACCTACCCTCCCAGGGAAAGCCAGGCTAAACCCTGAAACCCCAAAGATCATAAAACCAAAAGTCAAACCCCACCCTGCAACTTAGAATCCTTTAGGTTGGAAGGGA
>NW_008630034.1:75809-107202 GCF_000691845.1 Merops nubicus | reverse complement strand
AGACGTTCTATGATTCTATGATAATAATAATATGAAATATATACAAACCCAATATCAAACCCATTCCCCCTGATGGCAATTATGTCACCACCACCACTGATGCTGTGGAACAGACACTGGGGATGTCCCAGGCTGGACTAAGCAGCTGGCAGGAGCTGCATTCTGTAACTGGATTCTGAAATGCTGGATCAAGGTTGAAGGCAGAGCAGATGGAGTCCTCGTTGGATGCTGGCCATTGAAGAAGAGAGCTTGACCCTTGGGATTCCTCACCTTTATATTGACTATGATGTATATGAAATAGAATCCTTTGTTGGTCACTTATCCTGTCCACCTCTGCCTGCAGGTGTGACCTATGACTTTCTGCATCCCCTGATGTGGTAGAGAAGATTTAGTAGTGACCTTGGTCTTCACAGGAACAAGTATATAATCAAGAGCCTTCCTGCACACTGATCCTTGGTAGTAACTCTAAATATCAAGGATTATCACTGCTAGGAGACACTGTCTGCAAAAATATGCTGTTAACTTCAGAAGGTACTGCTTAGAAGTGACTTAGCTGAAAAGTAAAATCACTGAACAGAATTAGTTCTAGCTCAAACCCAGGATATTTGTTTACTGAAATGATCATGAGAGAGTACATGAATATTTTCCAACTAGCTTTGAGGCTAGTTATCAAGAAGGAAGAATAATTCTTTTGGTTGAAAGAGCAACTGCACCTACAGTGGCCACACAGTATTTAGAGTAGAAGGTTTTAAAGAAGTTTCTAAATGCCCAAAGAGTGACGTTCTGGAACAGCCTACATCAAAAGAAGTGGGGTGAGTGGAGAGAAATAGGGAATACTTAATGGCTGTATGTAGACTGTTACTGTGTTTATACAGGGGAAATGTGAGAAACTGTAGAGTATGCAGTGAAACAGCTAAGGCTTAGGATGAGTCACTGAATGTCTGACTGGTTGGTAAACCCAGGAGGGTTTAAGAGGTATTGAGCTTTGTTGGTCGTGGTAATTTGGACAATTATTATATGAATATTACATAAATAATCATATTACTTAAGACTTGTTTCTAGGTGCCCTCAAGGACAGGGAAGATTTCAACCTCTAAGATTAATAACTTGGGTTTTTTTCTACTTGTTCATTTTTTTGTTTATTGCCTTACATATAAGCATTAGAAACTGGCTACAGAAAGGGAGAGTAGGATAAAGCATGATGGTATTCCTATTAGGAGGAAGTTCTTTCACTTGGTGTGTCCTGCACATGAATGCTGCTGGTTGCCTTGGGTGGGATCAGGACCATGAGTCCATCACCTCAGGCTGCTGGTGATTCCCTCCTTCTTCACCTCTGCAGTGTGAGACATAGTCTACTTCTTCAGGTTGGTATGGTATGAGATAAAAGATTCATCTCCATGTGCACAAAGGAGCAGAGAAACAATGGCAGGTGGAAGAAGTTTACCAGAGAAGCAGGGCACTTGGAAGGCTGCTGCAAGAGAGTGAGGGGCCCTGCTGTCCAGGTGTAACACCCATCAAGGCCAGTCAGTGGGAGAGTGTCTTAGGAACACCTTTGAAAAGAAGGAGTTTAATACCTATAGGGTGTGGGAGTTATTATGAGATGCAGGGGAGTGGTATTTTGGGATTATCTGAGGTTTACTATGGGATGTTTTGAGGAGGAACCACGAGCAGGGAAAAAAAAAAAGGTGGTTCAAGGCAAATTGGGAAGGAACAAACATGGAAAATAGCAGGAAAAGGGATTAAAAGTGGCTGGTTGTGTGTAAACAGGTCACTGCTCAGTACACTTGCCTGTCTATGCCCTATGCTTGACCAGCACCATCTGTCCTGTCTTCTCATTAAACTCCATTTTTAACTACTATTCTGGCTGAGGAGGTGCATGTGTGAGGTGGTGTAAGTGCCAAGAGCTGGAGACCATGGGGACTATGACTCGCAGGGCCTAAGTATCTGCAGTGCCAGAAACTGGAGTGAGTGTAGCTATGTATGTGATGTGTGACCCCTAGCAAACATCAGGCTAGAGTAGCCAGTGAGCAGAATAAGAGTCCTGGGAAACAGGTACTGAAGCAGCCAGGAGTCTGGGACAGATAGCAGAGAGAACAGACAGACTGAGAGCTTGCTGCTGGAGGCACCAGGAAGCCAAAACCACCTACAAAAGAGACCATGGGGCCTGAGGGACAGATGAGAGATGCCTTTGCATGCGGGTGTTTGTGCCTGAGACAACTGGAGACCAAAGGACCCAAGGGAAAGTTATGGATAGTCTGAGGATCTAAGGCCAGTGGTTGGAGAGACCTGTAGTGTGCATTTGTGTGCCTGAGCACCAGCAACTGGAGCGGGGCTGTGGGTCTTGGGGAGGGGCTTGTATGTCCAGGTGCCAGCAGCTGGGGAGACCTGGGTACCCAGGGACAGCTGCTGGACAGACTGAGTTTCTAAGCCCAGTTACTGGATGAGTCCATGCTGAGTATACATATTTTCTACTGCAGCACCTTCATCCTGATCAGACAGGAAGGGAAACAGGATGAGGCTGCTGTTGCTGCTGTTTTGGCAAGCACTGTGGTTCCTGGCCGTGCTCACTGTGTGGCTGGCCACGTGTCTGTGTGCACCTCTGCACACATAGGTGTGTGTTCCCTGTATAGGGGATACCTGCTCAGCCTCACTACTGGCTAGACCTAGGGGCACAGGGCAGCATTGCCTCTGGGGTCAGCAGCTCTAACAAAGGTCACTAGGAATTTCACAGAATAAATTCCCTGTTTCTATGTAGGTCAAGGGCATTGGCAGTGTTTCTGACTGTCCTATGCTCTCATTTTGTGGCACATCGTTGCTGTCTTAATGTGGGGTTTACTACAAATTCTCAGTTTAATGAAGTGTGTGGGGACCATATTGTGGGTTTCTGTTATTGAGGCACATGTTCTCTAGCTTCTTTTTACTACATAGTAACCTGCAATTGCTGAACTGGGATTTAATGATCAAGGTCTAGTTTTATACTGTAGTATGTACACTATACTGACTATATGTCACCAACTGAAAGTGGCTGCTTTTTAAGTAGTTCTATCATTTGGAACTTCTGGATTGATCTTGTTCGTAACCTTATAGAATACCAGGTTGGAAGGGACCTCAAGGATCATCTGGTCCAACCTTTCTTGGCAAAAGCACAGTCTATCTAGATGAATCTCAAAAGTGTCCAGTGCTGGGGAGTCCACCACTTCCCTGGGGAGATTATTCCGATGACTGATTGTTCTTACTGTGAAAAAATTTCCTCATGTATCCAACCGGAATTTTCTCAGGAGTAACTTGTACCCGTTACCCCTTGTCTTTTCCATGTGACTCCTTGTGAAAAGAGAGTTTCCATCTTCTTTGTAGCCAGCCTTTAAATATTGGAACGTGGTGATAAGGTGTAGCCTTTTCTCAAGGCTGAAGGAACCCAGTTCTGTCAGCCTTTCCTCACGTGGCAGCTTCCCAGTCCTTTGATCATTTCTGTGGCCTTTCTCTGGACCCTTTTCAGCCTGTCCATATCTCTTTTGTACAGCAGGGACCAAAACTGAACACAGTATTCCACGTGTTGCCTGGCAAGCACTGAGTAGAATGGGATAATGACTTCTTTATCTCTGCTGGTAATGCCCTTGCTGATGCAACCCAGCATCCTGTTGGCTTTCTTTGCCACAGCAGCACTGTTCACTCATGTTGAGTTTGTGATCCACCAGAACTCCTGGGTCCCTCTCCAGCTTTCTAGCAGGTCCATTTCTAGCTGCTCCCTAGCTGAGTAGATCTTGACCTGCATTGCAGTCCTAGATTGTGTTTTCCCAGTTGCAGGACCTTACAGTTGTCCTTGTTGAACTTCATCAGGTTCTTGTTAGCCCACTCGGTTGACCTGTCCTCAGTTTGGTACTCATAACACTATGCTCTTAGACTCAGCTGCTGTACTGACACCCATCAGCCATAGGTTACAAACTCCACTCTCACTGCAGTACAGATAATGTTTCTCTTCATACAAAACAATATGCCTTATTTTTTTTTTCCTGCAGAACGCCACTGCTGATTCACATTCAAACTTGCAAACTATTACATGCTCAGATCTATTTTTCCCTGGGTAAGGCTAAGAAGTTGGCTTTTAGCCTTTTTTTAATTTGGTGGATTTTCTTGTTCCTAGATTTGTGAAGGTTTCCCATTTCTCACCGAATTTAATCCTACTTTTTTCCAGAGGGTTTCTCTGATATACCATTGTTCTCTATTCTACAATTCCATTTGTCTCTCTTGTATCCCCTCTGAACTGTTATCTTCAAGTGTGAGAGCTTACATGTTATTTCATTATTCAGTCCCATGAGACAGCAAAACTGGAACAGACTGTATGAAACTGGAGTAGGCCATATGACATCCTCTGAAATTTTCATAGCTATTTTCTTTTATAGTTTTCTAGCTAGTTACATACCAACAGAATAGTATTTCAGCCTACTTAGGATAGTTGTTAGCCTGCTTAGAAAATACCATATGGTAGTGTGAAAAAACCATGTTAAAACCATGTGTGCCTTCCTTTGTTTCTCCTTCAGATACTTTGTCCTCTATCAAAAAGATGACCTCACTGGTTTAGCATGTTTTACCCTTTATGTTCTTTGAACGAGTCAGCAGTTAGAAAGAAATTTTGCAACAGAGTCAGTCAGTAAAATTGTGTACTTCGGCATCTCTCAAATTTTTTTTAAAAAATATCAAAATTACCTTTAGATGTGTTTTTTCATGAGATATGTTAATATGTGTCAAAGCATAAATGTTAATATCACATATTTGCATGTATACTGTATAAAATACAAACCAAGCTGAACGAAAGAATTGTAGAAGAAAATGTTTAAATATTTTCAAAATTAAATTAGGAAATTAAACATAATACACTTTTCTATTAAGAAGAGTTGAAACAAATGATTTCACAGGTATTCTTTAATTTTGAGATAAGTTTGTCTTCTGACAATAATAATAATAATAATAAAAATTTCAAAAACTGCCATGGAACTTGCATATATGGTGAAACTTGAAGTTAAGGAAAGATTTCGCAGTTTTTTTCATGCTCTGTAGTAGAATAGTGTTAAAATACACTTCTATATTACAGGATTCACGGGCTGAATTACAACATGGCTTCCATAACATGTTGATTTCGAGTTATTTCTCCCTAATTTTTCCTTGAACTTTTCTTTATTAGAGACATGATGGAACAAATCCATAACTTGTTAATAAGTCATTGCACATTTTCCTTTTTATTTTTAATTCAGATTTTTAAAAAAAAGAGCAAACTTCATACATCTTCATGAATGTCTGAATTAGAATTTTCTACTCAGACTCAGCCATGTTAAAGGCTTTTTTTCAGTATTCAGAAGCAGAGCCTCTTTGTGTGTTCTCGACACCCTGTGTTCTCGGCAGTGTACCTTCCAGTATTTTCACCTTGTTCAAAATCTGTGTTACTCTATTAGCACAGTGCTGATTCTGAGCTAATATACCCTGCTGAGGGACTTTGCCGCAGCACAGAGCCCTGGCAGAATATCTCCTGATATTGTCAGAATTACTTGTTAAACTCTATACGTGTTGTTGACATAGCAGCAGTGTTTTGAAGCACTAACTAATGCTTCCAGAGCTGTAGGTAGCATCAGGCACTTGGTTATTATTAGGAAAGTTGCCAACGTATTAGCAGTGTTTGTATGCACAGTTACTATAGCCAAAGGTACTCTTTGTTGTTAGGCACCACTGTTAGAAATGTTCTTCAAATGTCTTAAATCTCCTATTACTGTAGCCCCAGCTGACTGGGGAAGCTAATAGCATTGGCAAAAAGCTCCTCAGAAATTATAAGCAACACCCATATGCCAGCATTTGTTGCTAAGTGAAATAAATTGTTACTAGCACTGCCAAGTTGCTGGAACTGCTTGTAAGAGCTGTGAACCCCAAAGCAGGTGATTCATGTCAGCTCAGAGCATTGCTGGCTGCCTGATGGGGCTTGTAACACCCAGGAACTCCAAACGGCAGGACTGTCGGCCGCAAGCAGGGCTGGCTTCCTGGCAGGATGTGTGACAGCCACAGGCCCTCCCATACAGCATTCACAGCTTCTCTTCGTCCATCTTCGCTTGGCGCTGGCGAAATCCACTTACCAAGATAAAACCTGAGGAATTTTATAATGTCCAGGTAGTTAGTTTTGCTGGTAAATCAGCTGATAAGTTTCATTACATGAAAATAAAATATTAAATTTGTGGGTTTTTTTTTTGTTTTAATTTACAGCTGTCCTTGCGTTTTCAAGAAAGAAGGAGGCTGGATTCTCAGCGTGGCCATTCTCTCTGTGGCCAGGGGGTGGGGATGGGCTTTTACGGAACCGCTTATAAAATTTTTATCCTGGGAGCAGTTCCATGCGCTTTCCTCTCTTCGTATAATTGAAAACAGCCTGAGGATTAGAGATTTAGCTTCCAACTAAGAATTGCCAGAGTTGCAGCACTATGCCAGCAGCTTCCACCCTCTGCTTGTTGTCTTTGTAGGAAGCTGCAGTGAGTACAGGAAGACTTTGTAATAAAACATAAACCTTTAAAAGTGTCAATCTGTATGTATATAAAAGGTCAGTGCATAGGCCGGTTGTCCTACAATATTTAATATGTCACATTGCTATATAGGAGCTCTAGGGCATGCAAATAATAATATCTCTAACACTACCAGTGGGATACTCAACATTACTGATTAATGTACAGTTACAACAGGCCAAACCCCAATATTTACCCATGAACATCTACTTATTTGTTAGTAGAAGGAATATTTCCACTGTCTTTGCCAAAGTTGTGTTTGTTAGTCCTTGCACTGCTAAGCAAATGTACTCAGATCTTGAAACCCTAACTTTGTCATTAAATAGAAATATTGTTTAGTATGATAATGAACACATTGTGTTGTTCAGGTAACTAAAATGGTGTTGGTCATGAGTTCTTGTGAACGTTTACCAAGCGAGTAGTTTATTCACTCTTTGCTAAGCAAGAACTACCAGTATAAAATGAAATGTGAAAGAAACAGGTTCAGAACGAAGTAGCGTATATGGTTCCTGAAGTAAAGTATGGTTAAGCTCTGGATCTCTTTGCTGTGGATTATTATGCAGGTCAAAAATTACTATTTCAAAGAGTAGCTGAACTGGAGAAATTAATAGAAGGGAAAAAAAAAAAGTGTGGGGAATATTAAATGCAAAGGCATCAGAAAGATCCAAAGTAATCTATGAGAAATCCACAAATTTCTGGATGTTGGGAGTTTCCTTTGGGAAAGTCTCTGACAGTGGCTGAGAGCAGATGTCCAGGAAGGAGCAGGTGCAGAGGCGAAGGCAACAGTGGTGTGTGTCTTTGATTTGACCTGGTGTGGCCATTGTCCTGATGTCTACTTCAGCTTTTCTGAATCAGAGAATATAGGTCAGGCACAGTGGACCCCAGCATAGGTGTTTGCCTGCCTTTGTGAGCAACTCAATTCAAGAAATTGGAATGAATAAATTTGAATGTTGTGTGGAGTTTTCCCATTCATCTCCTCAGACTGTCAGCTCTCAAGCTTCATGAAGAGGAGTGAAGTGATAACAAATTTATGGCTGATTATCTTAGGTGAAATCTAAAGCTACTCTTATCTGCAATTCTTGGAAGCCAGTTTCTGAGTGCAGAAGTGGGATTTGTGAATTTGCATTTGTGAAATCATGTATTGGAATTATGTGACTCAAATAACACTGTTTTTTTCAATGACAGCCATCTAAATAATGAGACAATAAGCTGGCTACCTGAGCTGGAAACTCTGTACAGTAGCTGCATATTCAAAAACAATATAAGGGTTTGTAGTTGAATGTTATTAGTTTGGATTTAGTGATGATATTTTCTGTAAAACTTTGTATGGATAATAGGGCTACAGGGCATCATTTGTACAGAATAATGTGTTTGCTTTACTATCAGTTTGTTGGCAAATAGGAAAATAGAGGGATGCACCGTACGTATTATTCTGCTTTAGAGCTTTAACTCCCAATTGCACCTCAGTGGTTTTTAAAAGTGATCTTTATGACTTTTTTATTTCACTGATTTTATTTCTTCTGTTTTAATCTATTTTATCAAGAATAATTTGAGAAGATGACAAGCATGGAATGGAAGTACGCATGTAGGAATTTAAAATGGTATTATTTAGTATGAAGACTACAGGGATTGATGACTACAAGGTCCAATACTGCTTAACATCTTCAGTAATTACTTGGATGATGGGGTAGGGCATACCCTCAGGAGATTTGCAGGTGTAACAAAAACAGGCGGATTGTTTGGTACACCAGATGGTTGTGCTGCCATTCAGTGACATCTCTGGCCACTGAAGCCAGGGAGGCTGGAATTCTTGGCCAGAAAGGATCTCCTGAAGCAGAGCAAAGGGACATTCCAAGTTCTGCTCTTGAGGAAGAAGAAACCCCAGGTAGTCACCCAGGCAGGTTGGGTGGTGTTTGGCTGTAAAGCAGCTTTGTAATAAGGGCCCTGGGGCTCCAGGTGGACACCAGGTGGAACATGAGCCAGCAAAATGCCCTTGTAGCATAGGTAGCCAGCACCCCCAGGTTTCACTAGGGAGAGCATTGCCACTAGATGGGTGAGTCTTCTCTGCTCAGCCCTGACTAGAACACATCTGCAGTGCTGTGTCCAGGTCTGGGCTCCCCAGAACAAGAGAGACCTTGACATACTGGAGCAAGTCTAGCAGAGGGTCACAGCAAGGGTGAAGGGATTTGGGCATCTATCGTGTGAAGAGAGCCTGAGAGAGCTGGGATCATTTAGTCTGGAGAAGAGGAGGCTCGAGGAAGATCTTATATATGTTTAAGTAAGCGAAGATAATGTACACTGTATAAAATCCTGAGGAACTTTGGGGTTTGTACTTCCATTTTTATAAGAACGCAGACTGTGTTTGGCATTATGAACTTGCTTGTTTCCAAGAATCAGCAAAAGGCACAGCTCGCACACTCGCAGCAGGCTGTAGTTGGGAGTGCCGGTGGCGCTCCGCAGCAGCAGCCTGTGTGCCCTGCTAGCACTGGGTTTGGATGGCAGCTGCGAGGGGCAGCGGTGCCCTGGGGTTTCCTGCCCTGCTCCTGTGCCAGGACACGGGGCCAGGCTGCCCTCGGCTGTCTGCGCCTTCGCTGGCCCCCAGCTCTTTGGTGGCGGTGGGTCACATCAGGGGCTATGGAGAAGGGATCACTGTGGAGGGAAGTAAGGGGCGGCCAAGGCAGGCACCGCGTCCTCCAGCCCTTTGAGTTGTTGGGCTGCTTGTTCTACCTTCATCTTTCTACCCTACCTTGTCCAGGAACAGCTTCCAATTCTTGCCTCCTCCAAGCAGCTCAGAGGGAGGCAAGTTGAGGTTATGCCAGGGATAGAAGGATGGCTGTTTTGTGCCTTTGTGTTGTGGGTCCTGAGAAGCAGGCAAGTGCCATGTGATGCAGAAGAAAGGGGAGAGGTAGGAAGACATATGGGGTGAGGGGAACACTCCCTCAAAATTAGAGTGGCCTCTTACTCTTTGAAAGCTCTTGTGAAACAGTGCTGTACCTTCCCAAAACAAGCACCCAGAAATACCCAGAAGCTGTACTGCTTCTTTTGCAGATGTCACCCTGCTGCCTCACGACCCGCTCCCTTCCAGCCACCACACTGAATTGAGTCCTACAGTGCTTGAATAAATACATGGTTTTACTGACACTGAGAGACAGAAGCTGTCAACATAGGAAAATTATGTGTATTGATCTTTGTGTAGCTTATGAGTTCTCAATAACATCAGTGAGTAATAGTGTCAAAACTTCTGAATTATTGCATACTCTATGTGAATACAGAAAAAATTCTTTCCTTCTGCAGTGGGGACATTCCATTTTAATTTGATCAATAACTTGAAAGTAGACATCACTTTAACACAAAAGGACATGAAACAACTATGATTCGAATGACATCCTGACACCATCAACATATTTTATAGCCAGTGTATGGAAGGAGAAGTTAATACTTCAATATACTTTTCTCTTTTCCAGATCCACTAATTCAGACCATTTCCAGACCATATGGTTTTGAGGTTTTACTCTTGTTTTGCTTTTTGGTTGCAGCTCCTACTATCTCCAGGGAAACTTCAAATTTGTGGTGCACCGTTTTGTGCAAAGAACAGTGAGAAAGCCTTCTACCCATCTGCATCTCTTCCATATTTAGCTGGCTGTCAGAGGGGAATAATTGTGCCTGACTCCACAAACCAGAAATGGATTTGATTTGGCTGCAGTATCTGTCCAGCATCCTCTTGCCCTCAATTTTGCCACAGCGTTTCTGCAAAGTCATGCAGTCTTGTGTAGAAAGGGGTGGGTTAGAGTTGTAAGCCTTTCTCTTTGGTTTAGTCATTCAAAGCACGTTTCCTGACACATGACACTTGTCTTTTGGTAGAGCAGAACATGCAGAAGGCTGACCCCAGAGGGTGAGTGCCAAGCTGCGTGGCTGGCTGTGAGAGCCCAGGTGTCACACAGCGGGTGGGATGTACCAGGGCTGTGTCCCATTGGCCTCGTCCAGCAACAGGTGATAGCAATGGAAGCTCAGCAGGAGATTTTGGTTGGGCTTGTATGTGCCACAGGTCTGCCTGCAGCCTTAGTCATGTGGATATACATATACAAAAGCGTGAGAGGAGCAGACACAAGAGCAGCAGTTTTGTTTGGCTGTTACTTGAGGCTTAGGGTAAATGAACCTATTGGTCCTAGAAGGATATTATATGGGCATGACAGATGATGACACCACATGCTTAACAACACTACAAAAAAAATCAGTGGTTCAAATGGCAACTCTTATGCAACAAAGGACACAGCTGCCCCGTAGCTTGCTTTGGGCTGTTTATGTAGAAGTGGAAATATTATGCTATGATGAAAGGTGTAATAAGGACAGGGTTAAGACTGTTTTGAGACACCTGACCTGAATCTCCTAGGACTTTTAAGATTGTGAAAAATTACAGTGAAAAGCTAGTTACCTTAAACCTTGGCACTATGGTGGGAACTTCTCCAGACAGTGGAGATACGGATCCAGCTGAACATTTGTGACATCCGTATTTGCCTTTTAATAGGATTTTTGAAGAATTAAGGCACCATCAGTTTTACTAACCATTCAGTTTGAACTTTTAAGGAGATCAGATATATAAAAATCCTCGGGGAGTAAGAGGCCCAAGTGTGTCCTAGGTGCCTCGCTGCTTCTTCACATGCTTAAATATCTATACCGAGCTGATAAATTTTATGGGATTCATTTGACCAAGTGCAGTGTAGGTGGCTGCGTCTGATACAGTCACTGTAGTCTCCCATTAGTGCCTACAGTAGCGAGAAGCAGATGCTTCTAGGGAGTGATTCATCTCACTTTAAGGTTTATCCCTGACAAGTCAACACAAGTTATGATGTACTAGTATAAATCACATCAAACTTGAAGCTTTACACTGCTGTAAATATACTGGGAGGTAGAGTTCATCATGTAGACTTAAGAAAAGTCTTAGAAAGCATATGCTATCCTCTGCTTACTGTTCTCTGAAGTGACCTGGATTTTTCATTTGCTGTAGACCTCTGAAGTTCCTTCTCTGAACACACGGATGTGTAATTGTGCAGCTGGTTAGATGCCTGTGTTAGCATATATCGGCCCAAGGACTCAGGAAGCCAAGCATCCAGCAGATTACAAATAAGGCCAAGATTCCTCCTGCTCATTGCATCTGTCCACTGTGTCTGACCATGTTTTGTTTTGATAATCTTTTTTTTTTTCCCTACAATGTGTCTTTCTGTGCTCTGAACCTCACCTCTTCTGTTCTCTCTTGTCGTTTTTCCATCTATCCCATGGTCTCTTATCCAGGTCTTGCACTATTGATTATTTCCTGCCAGGCTTTCCTCCCTACTTTTTATCTTCAGAGCCTTGTTTTGGAATGGGTCAAGAGATTGTATTTGAGTTGGCTGCCTTCTAATCACTCCATCTCTGTACTCAGGGAGGTGTTTTTCTGCCTAGAGTAATCTGAATCTCTCTACAAGCAGAAAACTGGGAGGCGAGAAAGGTGGAGAATAAATAATTTGTAACTATGATAGAAATAAAAGCTGGCAATTCCAGTAATGTATGAATCGTGAACTGGATGAAGCTGATAACCAAATTAAGATAAGAAAAAAAATAGAAAGCTTTATTACTTTCTAGGACTTTCTGTGAACTTGCTGCAAAGATGCCATACGCACGTTAGGAAAAATGTGTTTCATTATTATTACTGTTAGTCAAACAGAGTTGATCTGTCACTTGTGGTTTAACCTTCTCTTTTCTTACTGGATAAGTCATCAAACATACCAGGAGTCTCAATTCGCAAAGACGTAGTTCTCTTCAGTTGGTAAGTTTAAAGGGGTGAAAAAATTTGCTCTTCATTTAACAAACTTCTGTTCAGCTTCAGAGAATTTCTGAATAACCTGCTTGTAAAAAAAGACAATTAATACAATTAATTTGTTTTTCACTCAGATGCACAGTACATTAATATAGGTTGTTAGTGCATCTCTTGATATGTATTCTTGATAAAGCTGACATTATTTTAAATGCAGGGTGTAAATCAAAATTCATAGTGAAAGCATGTTATCTTGGAGTGAAGTATAATTCCTCAGGAAAACCATTCAGATCACCGATTTAATTTCTGAAGTCTTCGTCTGAATGTTAATGGTTAATGGAGAGTTTGTCCCATCAAGTGTGTGTCCTATCACAAGTCTGCCCTATGTGAAGGCAGTAAAACTACTAGACATGTTCACATTTGGCAGAATTTTGTCCAAGAGCAGTGTTTGAAAAAGACCACAAGAACTCAGCAGTACCTAAAATAAGAGAAGTCAAAGTCAGTAAACTGTTAACACCAAGTAGAGAAAGCCATAGGATATGTGGTTAAGAAAAAAAGAGGCAAAAAAAAAAAAGTGCGCACAAATACGATAACAGTTTGGTCAGAAATGGTAGATAAAAATAAATGGCAATTCAAAACCCACTGGATTCAAACAAACAAACAAACAAAAAACCCAAACCACTGTATCACAAATGAGAAGGTTGAGAAGAGGCAAGTGACTTTAAAAATTACAGCTTAATCACTGCACATGAGAAGTGAGTAATAAATAATGAATTACGTGAGATTGAATTAGGAATGATATTTAAACCAGCCTTCCAAAACTAATAAGCCCTACCAAACTCTAATACATGTACTGAGTTTTCATGTCTGAGTTTCTTCTCTTGAATCAGTATAACTCTTGAAATATTTAAAATTAAACTATATTCTTAAACGCTTTTCTGTCTCTGTGACAAAGATCAAGCACAAAGATATTCCTTCCATTGTGAAAAATTAAGGCTACATTTGGTTTAATACTACATATGGATGTGAAGTGACTTAGTTCAGTTTTTATCTCACCTGGATGGATGTAAGTTATGGAAAATAATGTAAGAAGAACAGATTGATAAGGACTGTTTTCAGGAATAGATGGGATTGTAGTGAGCAAGTAGTTTTATGGAGTGACAAAACGATAACAAGGTCTAGAGAAAACATTCAGCTTTCAGCCTGCAGGAACGAGGATGATGGCAGCAACTGAGGGAAAATGGTTGAGAGATTTAATTGAAGTGTGCGTAATCTTAAATGGTGTAGATAATGTTAATGCTTTCTACCCAGCATGCATTCTAAGACCAGGGGCAAGTACTGTACTTAAAATCAAACGCAGACATAAAGAAACACTTACTAAATGAATCGTAACTGCTGAAGTGACCTGCAAGGCATAGGTACTGAGACAAACACATCCAGGGTTACTCAGGCAACAATTAGCTGATGTCCTGGAGGCACTGGCACTGGGAGGAAATGCTCATGCTTTATTCCACAACCTCAGTGATGTTTGAGAGAGGACTTTTGGTTTTTAGCTGTACTCAGATTGAGACTTGTCTGCCATTTTTTATTTTATAAAAATAGATTTTAATGCTTTATAATATTTTTTTTTTTACAACTGCTTATAGATTAGAAACCACAGAATACAGCTTTGCATTGACAAATAGTTTTGTGATTTAGGTTGTCTGACTATCTGCATGAATGTTTCCTACCTGCATATGGTACTGAAAGGTTTTGTACATGCAGTTTTCTATCTAGAGCATCTTATTAAAATCTGTATTGACTGCAGAAAAAAATCATAAAGTATGTGTGATCTTGGTTATTTCTTAGAGGATTAGTGACACATTGGACATTTTAATGTCAAATATATTATAATCATAATTGTGATTGGCATTTCTGCTGAAGGTTTTCAGTGGCAATGTAACCCAAGTTGCCCTTGCTGGTGGGCAAGCAGTACTTGTTTTGCTGGCAATGACTGCTGGCAAAGAAAGTTCCCTGATTTTTTTATCAGTTTTTATTTCACTGTCTCCACTCCAGCAAGCCCTTGATTTCTGTAGCATAACCTTGTTTTATCCATCACTGGAGAAGGTGCAGTGCCAAGTGATTGATGTTGGACTACTCTCTAAACACTTCTGGTTGAATGTGACTGCAATATGAGCACTGAGATATCAGAAAAGTTACAGAAAGAAAAGGCAAATTAGCCCAGGGAGAGTACAGAATTAGTGTGGGGGTACTGCTCCCAGGACCTGATAAGGCATCTCAGAGCTGTGCTGCTCCATGAAGAGTAAAGAGCTTCTTCACATATCATTACATTGCATAGTGATGATATCACCTGTTTTGGCTTGAAAAATCTGGGATTTCTTGCTTGGGTTTCAAATCAGAGAATGAATAAATAAACAAACCACTAGTTCATGACTTGGGGCTATGCAAAAAGTAATTTTGTAAGGATTTTGGTAAATCGTGAGTTAACACGGTGTACTTTATTTCTTTACATGCTGTATTTCCAGTAAAAGAAATAAAAGATGGAAAGGACAGAACTGGGACTGTATTTGCGTGTTCACTCCACATAAGAACTGGGGAATTCTTATCTTAAATCTCACAAATGTTCCTTCTCCCCATTTTCAATAAAGCACAGAGTTCATTTGCTCACAAGAACAAGACATCACCACCACAGTTAAAGTAGCTTTGTATTAAGGGATACAAAGGTAAAATATTAATTAAAAAATACTCCTATTAATCATTTAGAGAACAAAAAACAATAAAACAGATATCTTATTTAAAATCCAAATGTAGACAGAACAGCTGTAGTTTTAACATGTGTTAGCTGGATGAAGTCTGACAAACAAACAATACTAATAGAATGATAATAGTTTTGGGCAGCCAGCCAGGAACACACTGTTGTGAATAGGTCTGGAAAGAATATGTTTTCTTCTCTCTCTCTTTTTTTTTTTTTTTTTTTTTAGATGGATTATGGCAATGTAGCCAATATAGACTGTTTTAGCAAAGGTGCAATACTGTTTAAAGTTGGTTTTCACCAAATTTTGAGGATAATCTGATATAGACAAGAGACAAGGAAGATGGGTAGCAAGAGAATGAGTGTAGGAGACTCTGCTTGATTTGGGGTAAACAACAATGTGACTGAAGCAGAACAGGGATTTGAAGATGAGTTCTTGTATGATTCAGGCCAGCAGGCAAATGCAAAGCAACTGAGTGTAACAGACAAAGATATACAACCATCCTTCGCTATGCAGATCCATTTATGAAAATACTCAAAAGATTTTGTCTTTTATTTTGTTTGGAAATGAAAACAAATTTTGCAGCAACTTCTATAGATCTGCCATTTAATTTCAATGCTCTGGTCAACCTCCAGTAAGCAGAGCACCTTGTGCCCAATATAGATCTGAAAATATTTTCTGGAGAGTAGAAGAGCAGAAAAAGAAATGAGTGGTTGCCAGATTTATTCCCGTAGTACATCCTTTATTTTTGTTTTTTTAGGTCTGCTTCAAACTGTGATAGGCCTTTTTAAATCAATGGTCAGAAGAAGTAAACAATGAAAAGAGGAGAGCAGACGTTTACTTTCCATTAATAATGAAAGAATCAAGTTAAGCCTAATGCTAAGTTTTGACTTTTGGATGGAGTGATGTGTTTGAGGTTATTTTGCCTCATGTTCGGTTGGCTACCTACTGAAACTGTAAATCATAAAGTCTCTATCACTTTACTGGTTGTACTGTTAATGACTGGGCTGAAGGACACTCTCTGTAAGTCTACAATATACTTCCTTGGCACCTCTCACAAATAAGGTTAGATAGGCAGTATTTATGAGAACTTCCAGTGGATCCCATTAGCTGGATTTGGAATTGATCTGTAACTTTATTCTGCTCTGAACACTAATAACTCTTCTATTTTCTATTGAACTGAAATATTGTTGGGGAATTCCTTTATTTTTTTCTACAACATTCTTATATGTAGGCTCTGGCTGGTGTGAACAAATGGGTGGAAGTTTTAATTTTTCAGCCTAGGAGGCAGGTGAAGCAGTAAAGCTAATATCTAGATCGAGTTCTTTTTTTTTTTTTTTTTCCCCAGCCAATCTGCTACAATTTTCAGCTAGTATTTATGCTCTCCATCACTTGAAGACAAAAAAACACTCCTCAGCTGAGGATCAATTCAGTCACTATTCTTTAGCATAACCCACAGACTGTTGAAGTAGAAAATTTTGACACCAAAAGGCCAAACTTTATTGTCTGGTCTGAGTTCTTGCATTCAGATGCTGTGGGAGGAGGTCAGGCTGCCCAAGTGGGAAGCAAACAGGCCTGAATGCTCCTTTCCTTTCTATAGGCACACATCTTTCAGCTGAGGTACTTCTGATATGGATTTTATTTTATCTAAACCAGTTTTTATCCTCAAAAGTATTGATTCATTCAGCAGCCAGAATTGCTTCCTGAAATGTCTCCAGAGCAGCATGCAGCTGAATATCAGTCTTATTGGGATTGGATTAATTCACTGGAATGCCATCAGCATGGAGACGAGTGCCTTCCAACCTTGAGACCAGCTGGAAGTGCTTTTTTTGGAAACTCCCAGGTGCCAAAAGGCAGTCAGTGGAAGCAATTTCAGACACAGAATTAATGAAGATAATGGCAGATGATATTGGGCAGGAATATTTGGCAAAACATCTGATTTTAAAAGGAAGAGTAGCTCTAATCAGATGGGTAATGTGTTATGGATGATGAAAGGGATGTTCGTCCTTGAGATCCATTCTTGTCCAGTGTGTTTAATACAATGTGTATTTGTATGTTCCCATTAGGATGAGGCATCCTGCCCATGTACCAGCTACTGAGCCATTGTAGATATTCCCCCAGACTTTTGTTTTCCTCTTGCTACTGTCATAATGAAAGCTCATACAGAGTTATCAGAACATTTTTAAATGATTGCTAGTTCTGTTTGTTATAGCACTGAGGTTTGTCCAATCCCATAAAATCTTCTGCGTGTAAGTATGAAGGAGCCTCCAGGTTTTTCATTCACATAAATATTTAAGAATGTTTCTCACAGGTAAAAATGTAGCTGATTTACCACTGCTGGAAAAGTGTAGTTTCTTGTGAATATTTTCTTCTTTAGTCCCCCTTCTTTCTTCTTTCAACTTACATTAGTGCACCACTTGTGCTGTTTGGGGATCAGAATTAGAGTATAGACAGTAGAATAGATTTCCACTTTGATTCCTAGGTCCAGTTCAGCACCAGCTCCTTTACTGTCTGTACACGGACACTCTTATCACCAGCAGCTGTCTTGGCAAATTGTCAAGAAACACTATCTTTGTTTCTTGAGCTTTATCACTGTGTCTTGCTTTCACCTGCTTTAAAGATCAGTGCAATGCCTCTGTCAGTGAAATTGCAGCACTTAGCTTCTCATGTTGAAATATTTTCAAATATACAGGTGTTGGTGACCACTTTTGCAACCTTATTTTCACATACCTTTTCTGTAAGTCATCTATCAAAGTTGATTAGATGATATGTTTTGTGCATTGGGGTGGGAATGAGCAATCTAATATATCACTTTTTTACTATACATGCAATTTCTGAAGGTTCTCTTTAATATTCTTCTTGATTATGTGTCCCTATTTTCTTATTCCAAGTACTGTTATTATATTAAAATTTATTCATAACTTGACTAGTGGTAAGATCAAGTTTGGTGGTAGTTTGGCTGCTCATACTGGCAAGCTGGCTTATATAGTGAGGTTACTGTTAATCTTGAAACAGTGAATTATATGTAATCTAAATCTTTAAGTTTTGTGTCTTTTAATATGTATTACAAAACATCAATTACTATTTAATTAAAAATGCAATTGTTATGCTTCAATCTGTTATCTGTCTCTCGATTAAGAATATATTGTTTCACTTATTACAAGACATCATCTAATGCCATCTCAAGAGCTGCAGCAGGCAAATCTATTAACTCTTCATTATTCATTAGTTTCCATTCTGGTCCTTCAAGCTCCTGGGACCACCAAGTCATCACAAGCCCACGCTCGAGTATTATTCTTGTTGGCACAGGCTTGTTAAAGTGTTAGAGCTCCTGGCAAGGAGCACACAAAGGAATGGTGTGTGGTGTCAGAAGTTCACATTGCCACAAATTATCACCTTCCTGAGTTTTGGCCATGTCATTTTCCTGTGACGAGATTCTATGTGTACAATCCTGTACCATAAGCGTATTTTCTACAGAGGTTTCTGACATTCTGCCTTCTTTTTGGAAATGATTATTTGCATTTTCCTTTTCTGCAGAAAATATTGCTTCCTGTCTAAGCATAGATGATATGCAATCTTTAGTTATGATAATAAATTATAGCACAAATCAATTGAATCAGTAGTTTATATCCTGTTTAGCAATGTTGACTTATCAGCATAATTTAGCTTTCTAGAAAAGGTACAGGAAATAGAATCATAGAATGCTTTGGGTTTGAAGAGGCCTTTAAAGGTCACCTAGTACAAGCCCTTGCAGTGAGCAGGGGCATCTTGTACTACATCAGGTTGCTCAGAGCCCAGTCCAAGCTGACCTTGAATGTTTCCAAGGATGGGGCTTCTGCCACCTCTCTGGACAACCTGGGCCAGTGTTTCACCACCCTCATTGTAAAACATTTCTTCATTATATATTGTCTAAATCTACTTCCTTTTAGTTCTAAACCATTCCCTCTTGTCATTTTGCAAGAGGCACTGCTAAAAAGATTGTTCCCACCTTTCTTATAGGCCTCACTTAGTTATTGAACAGCCACAATGCAGGTGATGTCTGCTGTATTTAAAACTCACCATCAAGACTAGTTTTGCAGCAACAGGGGCAGATTTACATTTCTAGGGATCATTAATAAAATACTTGTATAAGCCACAGTGCAGAAGCTTAGGAAAATTAAGCTAATCTCTCTGGTGGTCAATAAACTGATTTTTCTCCATGTCCAAACACAAGTCAGTTATCTTAGCAGATGACATTTTGTTAAAGGTAGATTTAAAGGGAGATAACCCTGTTACCTAAGGCACTTTTTTTTCCTTTTTTTCCCTCCAGTGTATAATACCTATATGCACACATGTAGCTTTGTTTCACAGACTTCTCCTTTGGAGGGGGAAGTGATAAGAGTGACACCCCATTCTTAATTTTGGACTGACAAATCCAGATGCTCTGGCAGCCAGACATCAGGGACTTCCTTCTTGCTTCTGGGGAGTTTGTGGTGGGAGGTGCTGCTGATTCTCTAGACATTCCACTCCACAGGCCACTCTGCTTTCTGAAACGAGTGTGGCTTCCTGCCCTACTCATTTTATGGACCAACAATAACTTTGCCAAGGGTTTGTGGTGTTGATTCACTTCAACTAATACGGTCATCTTCAATAAGTGTGATCCCTAAACAGACTTGTTACATTAGATGATGGTGACCATTAGCCCCAAGGATAGTTCTGCTCTTTTATATATCCCAGAGTTCTGTACTTTATTACAGTGACAAAGTTTAAATATAAGTGCTTCCTAGAGATAATAAAACAAACACCAGATGACTGTTTGCCTTTTCTGGTGGTTTCCTTTCCCTCTGCAGTTCTTGGAACAGTAGAGTTGTTTCAGACTTGCAGCTTCCCACCTCTGGATTTCTATAAGGAGTATATACACTGATATAGTGTAGTTTCCTTTTCCAATTTTGTTTCAGTGTTCTAATATAAACCCTCTCTTACATAACTCTTAGTCTTTCTCTTCGATTTCATTAGTGTTGCATCTGCAAATGCTAGAATGTGTCATCTTACCATTCCTGTTTCTGTACTGGCTTTCTTTAAGGGAATCCACTGTTCTTATCTTAAACGGGAGCATGCTTGCTTTAACTTGAAAGCACTTTAAGTTCACAGATTGGGTGTAACCTATCCTACCTCATTTCATCTTAATGTTAGGGTTACAGAACTAGGTTTTCACCCACTTCTGCAGAACTGTTCCTTTCTACACTTTGTTTTAACTTTTTTATTTTTTTTTCATCTCAGTCCATTGAGTGTTGATCACAACCGTTCCATGAAACTGTATGGATTTTCAACAAAATAATGTTTTCCTGTTTCAAACATATCACCTTTCTGGAGAAAATTTAATTTATCAAGAGACGCCTGACCTCAAAACCTCCTCAATAAAATCCTTCTGTACATTTTTCAGTTCTTCAGCAAAGTCCACCAGTTCGAATTCCTTAACCTGGCCATCTGTTGTATTAGGCTGAAGCATTTCTCATAGTGGTTGTATAACGTTGTCTCTTCTCCTGTCCTTGCCATTATCAAATTCTACTGTCACTCCCAGTGTGAATCCAAAGAAATTTCCTTGATTTCTATGAAATAATGCTTAGTTGGATTTTTTTTTACATCCGAAAATAAAATCTGTCTCACTGGCTAATTTTCCAGCCCCCCTTTTCCTTTTTTTCAAGTTCATACTTGAAAACGCCCTGCAATGTTATGGCTTTAAACCCCTGTAGCATAAGATACTCTTTTTACACACCTAACGCTGCCTGGTCCTTTCTGCGTCATCTTTACTGTTTTGCTGGTTTTGTGTTTCACACCGTGTCCTGAATTCCTTTGCTTTGGACTCATTCCAGAACTGTTATCCGTTGCTTCCCTTCCATCCACAGGGTGGGATAAAGCCGTTAGCTGTGTTTCTGCTCTGTTTCTCCATTGCTAGCAATGAAGCACAACTGCTCAGCTCACTCTTGAGCCACCCCTGTATTTATCTTTCAAACAGAAGGATCTGCAGGACTACAGATCTCAGTCTAGGCATACTGCAAAATGTCAGTGCAACCTACAGAGCTGCAATTATATCAGTGCAGTTAAATCTCACTAGCTAGATCTAATTTCCAGGTACTCAGATCACAGGCTTGAAATCTGTGCTCTGAGGAAGTTGGTGGAAGTTTTGGCAGTGAGTTCGGTGGAGTTTGGGACTTTGTGTGAAATACTGGCTTGCAGCCACCCTATATGGACCTCACCAGCTAGCTGTACTTTTGCTCCCATGTGGTCTGTGTGGTATTTTATAGGGAGAACACCATAGTAAGCTAAACATTGCATAAGCAAAGGAACTTCAGGTGACATACTTGAAAGTCCTCATGCACTGATTCCTTTCTTACTGACTGTATGTATTAACATTATTGGTTTTCTTTGACATATACAGACAAAATGCATTCTGATTAAACTCTGCCAGCTATTGTCCATTTACATAATGTTTACACAAGCAATAGGAATAATTTTTAAAGTTAGAAACAGTGCATTTTAAGTGTTAGTCTTTCATTTTAAAAGTTGAGCAGACTTAATTGTGATCTTAAGGCAGCAGAATTTTTACTAAGTTATGGCTTTTATGAAGAAATAAACATTTGTTTTTCGATACCTTTGTCTATTTTGTTGTCTTTTTGTACTATAGTTAATACTCTTACTTGAGTGATAAATGTTATTTTATTTCCCATTTAAAAGTTTTAAACTGTTTCATCTCTGAACTCTCCATCTGAGTCGTAGCTTATGTATGGTTCCCTAAATATATTCATTTTAAGTTCAGGAGCAGTTGCTCACAAATTGTATCAAATTGTAAGCAGATACTCTAAGGAAAGATTTCTCATGGATAACCTGAGAAGTAGCTTCTGTTTTTTTCTGACAGTATTCAAACTAATACATATATATAATATATATGAATGATCTTTTTTCTCTTGATCTACACACACATATGTACAGAATCTATTTGCATATGCACACACACAAACACCACACACAATTACAATGTGCCACTTGGTATATGTACACTGTGTCCTCCATTTCATAGCTATTTGAAAAAAAAACTTTTTTCCCTGTCTTTCATCCCTTCTTGAAGTTTGGCTTTTGCCCATCTCCTGTTGCAGTTATGTAAAATACAGAAGGCTAATGTTCAGTTAGCAAGGGCTGCACCATCTCAATGTATATGTGAGTGGAATGTGTTGTGATACTGTTTTATCACATAGATTGAAGGTTTTGTTATGAATATTTTACCAATATTTCTATTTAGTCATGCTACATCACATACTTTTCCCATAAGCCTACACCGTATAAATGTATTTATTAACAAGATATTTTCACTACCATTTCTTAAAACATGGTGGACTTTTTCTTCTTCCTTTTCCTTCTTGTCCTTCTCAAAGTGGAGTATTGAATGCTGGTGATTTCTGAGTTAAGTTCATTCCATGTTTTCAAACTCTCATATGCACTATTTTCTGAAAAGTTAAATATTTTCAGTGACTTCACTTTTGTGGAAAAGAGGAAAAAAGAGGACTGACATAACTTTTTCAGGTTATTTGTCCATCTCTCATGAGTGTCTTATTAATATGACAAAGTGGTACAGGATGAGACCAACCATAGTATATGTGATGCTTGAAAGAAAGGCCTCTGAACGTATCCTACATTCCAAGAATTGAGCATGAAATTTTCCCGTTTTATGCTTTAATATAATCTTTGTTCAAAAAGAAAATTAAGAGAAATGTTCTTTTGTAAATCAGGTGTCAATAGCATTACACATAAACCTGGATTCATCTTGTATCACTTGACACGGCTAAGAAATCAGTTATGAGTCTTTATCTTTCTTTAATCAATGAGGAGAGGCAAGGTTTTTCTTCATTGTTTCCCAAGGAAATCTGGGGAGTAAGGATGCTAATTTAGGCACTGCAAGTCACTCAGATATCAAAGGATGGATCTGAATTGCCTTGCTTATATCACAGATCTTCTGGAAGCCAACTCACAGCTATAGAGATGCTCCTACTTACTAAGGCTTTTTGGTCTTCTCATCAGAAAAAATTACCATTCAGTCTGTGAACCTGAGTTAGATGAACCTTGCTGATGTTGCTTGTCACTACTGTTACTTCACCGTTGCTCTTTACTTCTTTCTCTTAAGGATCAATCAAATTATATTCGATCCAAAACCGTAATAACTTGCAAAGCAAGTCCTTTGCAGTAGCCAGGTCTGCTGAGAGGCACTCCTCTTCATGCTGGATTTCTAAAGTCAAATTTTCTCTCTTTTTCAGTCAGACAGAGAGGTGCTTATTTCCACTTTCCTTGTGCAGTGAATGCATCATGCTCAGAGTTACAAGGCTAGACAGAAAAGCTGCCTAGGTTTGCCTGGCAGACCTTTGTTTTTTTTCCCTTGAAATGAGCTCTTCACAAGCTCATTGCTGATTACTAAATGTTATGAAGTTCTAGGTGAGCCAACCAATATGGTTTTGGAAAATCAAGATGGCAGTTTCACAGTACCTCATAGTGTACTTTTAAAATAAAATATGACAAAAGAGCAGTTGCTATTATAAAAACATTTTACCTTAGAATTGCTTAGCAGTAGAAAGTGTTAAAAAATATTCTCCAGCTTCTGATTAGTAAAAAGAAAAAATCATCTCTTTTTGAATAGTATAATATAAACTGTCCAGTTGTCCAGAATTTAAATGGTTTGGATTTCAGTGGTTTTAATTAGGAAAACAAAAAAACATTCAGGTGGTTATAAAATGCAATGTGTTCTTTCTGAGTCTAAAATCAGAGAGAGAACAAATCCTGTCTCTGCCAGGTTAAATCTAGGTTTTTATGAACATGAAGAAAAGGTTAGAGCTGTTATTTCAGATTAAGCTTGTCTCTTCTGAATTTACAAAAAGGGTACCTAGCCCAAATATACCGCATGCTTGATTGAAGAAATCATAAACAATATTATGGCTGGATGTACTTATATAGACTTGAATTCACCTACCCTTTCTACCTCTTTGTTGAGTTTGAAAGACTTAACACAACTGTATTAGGGAACTCACTTTTTGACAGTCAAAACAGTTTGCATTAAATCAGTACTTTATAAAAACGACATCAACTTAATGGCTGGGAAAAAAAAAAAAAAAGCTTTAGAAACACATTCCTAACAACCTAAAAAATACTAAATACTGGAATGAATGACCACAAGTATCTTTGGAATAGGAGCATTTTCAAAAAGTGGTTGTGCAGTCATTTCCTTCATAACACAGCCTGAAAATCATTCACAAAAATAAGCTGCCTTTAATTTAAGAATTCAGAGTTCTGTTTGATTTTGGGTGGTCTGTGTGTACATGTGTGTGTTAAAAGGTTTCTTCTTTTCTTTAATTATAAGCATTCTTAAACAATGTGCAAACAGCAAATTCTGGTGTTTTCAGATGTGTAGAGTTAGCCACTGAGTCCCCTTTGATAACACAGATCACAGGGACTGCTTCAGTGGAGGCAAGTGGGAGCCAGGTAAACCTCAGCTGCTGTAATTATTTTCTTCTGCTACCTAGAGTTGTTTTATTACCTGGAGATAGGAAGAAGTGCTACTAGAGGTTTACCCTTTAGTTTAAGGATGCATAAGGGTTTGAGAACATCCACTTGGAGCTATTATCAACTTTTATGAAGTGAACGCAGAAGGAAGTTGATAGGGAATTCATCATGTATATTTACTCCCATATTGCTTCTTGCTCTGTGCAATGTGTAAGACACATGATCTCAAACAGAGGATCTTACACCACTGACTTTGAAGATTTCCTATTTTAATTTTGTAACATGTGGTTTATAAAGCTAAAGTATTTCAAAAATCCCTTTGAAAGGAACTAAGTAAATGGTGCTGGTAGGACTTCCAAGCTGTATTATGATGAAGATTCTCTATGTGACCACAGTAGATTGTGTCTCGTTAAAATGAAAAGAGCAAAGTTTCTTTTTTTTCTGACTGCTACAGGACTTATGGTGACTTTCTTTTTTTTGTTGTTGTTTGATTTTTTCAGCTTTCATTTGCAGCAACAACCCCGGAGTTGGCTGATAAGAAAAAATATCCTTATTTCTTCCGGACAGTGCCCTCTGATAATGCAGTGAATCCAGCAATTTTGAAGTTACTCAAACATTATCAGTGGAAGAGAGTAGGAACTTTAACCCAGGATGTACAAAGGTTCTCTGAGGTAAGAGTCTGCATAATTTCCAGTACATAGAGAGCTATTAATCCCAGACTGCCAAGGAGCCACACCCACTGTTTCAGTGTTGTTTGTTCGAAGTTTGTCTTGATATGTCACATTTGCTATATTGAACAAACTTAATTCCCTTCTGGGGTTTATTTGATGGTCTAGGGTAAAAACTACCCATGCTTTCCCTTGTCTGTTTTTAACACCAAAGATCATTGCACCTAAATGCAAAGAAATCGCTTCATGTTTTTTGTAGCAAAGCTTCTTTTACACTCTTTGATTTACCAAAAAGTATTATTTTGAAGGAGGCTTGTACCCTGACATAGGTTCATGTAAAAGAGAGAATAAATCTAATTTCTTTGTGTTCCTTTTTGAGCTCTAATTTATGATAAGCATTGGTCTGAATATTGAGGGGCAAAACCTGGTAAGCCTATGGTTGAAAATATTGGAGGAGCTTACTGAGCCAGAAATGACTGAACCTTCCAGAAGTAATAAGATCACATACTATGCGCTTTCCCAGTCTTCTGAATTTCACCCTAAGAAACATTTTGGTCGTAGAAATTGCAGTGAACTATGGTCCAAGCACCCTGAGCATGGTTTTAACAATAGAGTAGTTAAAAGAACACATCCTGTAAGCAGTTAATCAGAGCAAGACAAGGGGAAGAGTTGACCCATTAATTGACAGAGAGGCAAAACTAATAGAGGCATGCCAGTTTCATGGTTGGGGTTTCGTGTGGTTTTTATTTCCTTTCTCAGTGTTCATTAAAAAAAAAAGGCTGACTGTGTTCTGAAGACTAGTATAATTAAAACTAGTGAATAGGGGTAAGAACAGATTAGAGTCTTCTTAGATGAGTCAGATATTTTCAAAATGTCTGGCACAACTATTTCACTATGGAGTACTTGAGAAATCTTAAGTCTTCCCTTTATGAGCTTTGGGAATTAAGGGAGAAAAAGTGAATTGCAGGGGAAGGGAAGAAACCTTTGTATCTGTCTTTCCAAAAACACATGAAGACCTAGGGGATTATAGACCAGTCAGGCTAAATTTAATTCCTGGAAAGACATTTAAGCAGATAATCTGTTTGGAAGCACCCAGAAGATAAAAAGATGCTAAACAATAGCCAAAATGGATTTGTCAAGAATAAATTGTGTAAAGCAATCTAATTTCCCTCTATGACAAAATGACAGATCTTGAGGAGATGAAGTTGGTGATAAGTGTGATATTTTATAGCTTATAAAAATGTTAAAGGTGTTCCTAAAGAACAGTGAAGAGTAGGGAAACTTGATCTTGAGGAAGATACTGTAAGAGCAGTCTCTAACCAATATTTCTGACACCGAGGTTAATTACATCAGATCAGTTGAGTATTTGCTTTTACAACAAATACTGAGGCAAAAAGTCACAAAAAAAAGTATGATATGCTTTATCCTTCTCTGGCTTGGAATTATAATTTCAAAGAGTACTTACAGGTGGTTCACTGTCAAGTAAGAAGGTTGAGATTCTGTCAAGTGGTTTTCTCTAGAAGGAGATACGGTTTGCTCTAGATAGTGGAATAGAGAAAATGTGTATTAAAGCTGCAGTTGATAGGTACGTGGGAAAAGCTGCAAGCACTTTGCAGAGGACAGGATTAGGTTTCAGAATGGTAATGACAAGTAGAGAAATGTTTTAATATAAATAATATGTAATTGAAAAAGTGCAAAATGGCCAACTAGGCAGCAGATCTCTAGAGAAAGATACAGGAAGCACTACAATGTACCACAGCTTGGGTAAGGGTCAAGAAGGTCAAGCTGCCTGACCTATGGTATAAAGTAGAAAGGAGGCAAACAGCTCTCATTTTGCCACCACTCATGTAATGCAGCACTGGCACTTAAGACACAGAGTAAACTTCAACACTACTTAGCTCCCACTGGATGCAAGTGGGAACGTCAGGTCTAGTATCATCTTCAAGGAGAAAGTAGACAAGAGATGTCTATAAAAAAAAGTTCTGTAATCTATGAATGTACTTTATGAGAAAGATTAGAAGTGAAAAACAGTGGAATAGACTGGGTAGGGTGTTGAACCTTCAATGTGTAGAGTTTGTTAAGATGGGTCTAAACAACCACAACATAGGGATTCTTGGTCTTCCTTTAGGGATAGAGGGATGGATTTTGTGTCTGCCAGGGTCACTTAAGAAACGGTGAAACTGCAATTTTCAAGGGTTTTCTAGAGTGCTGCTCTTTAGTTCAGAGGCTTTCCATACTTCTTGAAGGGTAAGCAACAACCTTCTGTGTCATACTGCAAACTTAATTTAGCGTGATTCATTAAAGCCTTCAGGTAATGCAAGATCTAGTTAAAACTTCCTTGAATTAATCTTTATAGACCATGCTGAGTCCTCACCCTTTGAAATCATTAGAGCTCCATCCTTCCTTTCTCATCTCTATGCAGTTTCTCTCTTCTCTGTGCAGACAGTGAAAGCACATGAAAAAAAATGGAGGGAAATAATTAATTGGCTGTCTGTGAGCAGGATGGGATGGGAGCTACCAGCAACAGAGGGGGAGAACATGTGATGGCCAGGCAGAGCCCAGCCCCACTTCAAGGGAGTAGGGCAGACCTGGAGGTTGAGGCTAGGATCAGCCAAGGGTGCAGACCATCATGCAGGTAAGTCCATGGAGATAAGGTGTCGTTACCGACACCCGATCCCCGGGATAGCTGCCACCCAACCTCTACCGTTGGGTACCATCAGCAGACACAGGCTTCAATGTGAAGGATGCTGCAAATGGCGTTTATTGCGCAGCTGCAATTGCTTGTCTACCACAAGCCACACCCACAAGGCCCCTCGTGGGCAGTCTGAGCTTTCCGTTACATCGCGAGATCTTCCGCACGCCGATCCCTGCCTAGGGTGTGCTCTGCTCACCACAACAATAAGGCAGGTCCAAGGCCAAGCTACTCAATCAATGGGTCAGGGTCAGGCCTGGTGATTACTGAGTAGGTCCATGGCAGAGACTGAAGACACAGGACTAAAGGTGTGTGTGGAGGTCTCAGAGGAGAGGATTGTTAAGGCTTTTTAGTGACTTCCCTCTGAAGGAACATCAGTCAAAACTAACTATCCTTCTAACATTTGTTGAAACAGACAAAACTGTCGAACAGCATCTAAAACTCATCTCTGTTGTAAAATGCCACTGAGTTTAGGTTGTAATTCTTTTCAATACCAAAAATGCATTAGAAGCCTCTAGAGCAGAAGTAACTGAATTTCATCTCTGTTTACTTTCATATAAAATAAGCAGAGATATATTAATGAGGTATTTTGAGAAGCCTGTGTAGTAACTCAGGAGGTTTTATCTTCTCCTGTCTTTGAAATTTGTACTAAGATCTTATATCCTGATAATTAAAGCTTACCTAACTTGTCCACAAGTTAGCTGCCTCTGAAGGTCATAAATCTTTTTTTTTGGTTTACCTTGCCTTGTAGTAAGACAGTTGTCTCAATTGCTTAGATTACCAGTCTTACTTCAGTTTATCTCTGGAAGCCAAAATTGCAGAGGCTCTCCTGCTTCTATTTCAGCCATTTCCCTTGGGAACCCTTCCTGCAGAGACTGCATTATCACCATTTTCTTTTACTTGTTAGAAAAACTTCTCTTTCTTATAAACAAATGTTACATCTTCCATATTCTCCAGGTCACACAGGGAGACAAAAGGTAGGTAGTGAGGATGGAGAAATTTATGCCAGCATGCTTTCTGTCCTTAAAGCCCATGGGCAATATATCTATCTATCTATCTATATATCTATATCTATCTATATGTACATATAGAGAGATCATCCTGATTGATAGCACAGCTTGAGGCTCCCTTCCTTGGCGTTCCTTGGATCCCAAGGATCGTGACTTTTCAAGTGGCCTGAATTCTGTGGTCGCTGATAGCACAGGTCACTGTTAGCATCCTTTGGGAGTTTTTCAGGCCCGATCATACAACCAGAAATGTCTGTTCAATTGGACTAATATTTCAGTTGTATAAGTTGTCTTGGTATAAGGGTAATACACAAACTTCATCAGTTCTGTTACTGAACTAGGACAAATTCATACCTACTGTGCTTCTGTGTCCTAGATTTTGTGGATTGCTGCCCTGTTCCTATCTCACGGGAGAAGATTCTGTTTCAAAAGTTAATAGTTCTGTGGCAAAGATTTATAAATGAGGTTACACAATATTTTCCAGATTTTCAGCTTTAAGTATTTGATATGATATACAATCATAGGACAATTTAGGTTGGAAAAGACCCCAGGAGGTTGTCTGGTCCAACCTGCTGCTCAAGGCAAGGCTAGCTTTAAAGTTTATCATCCCTGAGGAATTACAGCTGTTGCATGCACAGTACACAGAAAAATCCAGACCATGTCCTGTTTCCAGTTCCCAGGTGAGCTTTCAGCTGACTGGAAATTATGCAGCAACTGGTGCTTCCAATTTTGCTGCTGTCTAGCACTACCTGTTTGGGATTGTACTTTGGATTAGGCAAACCAGGCAATATTCCTGTGGTCTGTTCGCCGTCTTCCGTGTGTCAGTGGGAAGGGTCATGAGAATGAATTCAGACTTAACTGTGGCCAGCAGATCAAGAGAGGTGATTCTCCCCCGTTGCCTCTGCTCTTGTGAGACCCCACCTTGAACACTGCATCCAGTTCTGGTGTCCCCACCATAAAAGGGACATAGATCTGCTGGAACGAGTCCAAAGGAGGGCCACAAAGTTGATCCAGCAGCTGGAGTATATCTCTGCTCTGAGGACAGGCTGAGGGTACTGGGATTGTTCAGCCTGGAGGAGACTCCAGGGGGTAGATCTTGTAACTACCTTCCAATACCTGAAGGGAACCTACAGGAAGGTTGGAGAGGGAATTTTAACAAGAGTGTCCAACGACGGGACAAGGAGAAATTGTTTTAAACTGAAGGGGAGCAATTTTAGACTGGATCTTAGGAAGAAGTTCTTCGGTATGAGAGTGGCAAGACTCTGGAACAGATTGCCCAGAGAGGTTGTGGATGCCTCCTCCCTGGAGGTGTTCAAAGCCAGGCTGGATGATGCCTTGAGCAGCCTAGTCTAGTTGAGAGGTGTCCCTGCCCATGGCAGGGAGGGTGGATTAGATGATCTCTAGGGTCCCTTCCAACCTAAGCCATTCTGTGATTCTATGATTAACTATCAATAACTCAAAACTCTTGGAAGTCATCAGTGTTGTAGGCGTAAAATCTTCAGAATATGATTGAAACAGAAAAATGTGTAATCATGTATTTGCTTTCAAGCAATGCCGTATTTGCTAATCAGTAATTCTAGTTTACTTTACTTCAGTATTTTACTGTTCTTTCCTGCATATTGCATGTTTTATTTACACATATTTTTTTGTTCATAGTTTATTTCAAACTGGAAGTTGGCACTTGATTGCACTGGAACACTAAGATGGATTCTGACTTCCTTGTTTTGTGATAGGACACATCCTTTACACTAGCTTATGTTAAAATTTGGTGGAAATGTATTTTAGCTTCACATTTGGTGGCATATTCATGCTATTTCTAGATTTTTAAAAATACGTATTTCCTTCCCACTGAACATCCTGTCTGGGATTGTTTTTAAAACAAGTTAAATTCTGATTGTCTCAGGTGACTCTCTGTTTTTCTCTGCTTCTTAATAGTCATCTCTTTATGTGATTTTTCTGCTTCTTCCTGGAAATATTGAGAGCTCCTAATACAATTTTATCAGTGTAGGTGGCATTTCAAAAAGACAGAAGAAATGGGAAGTGTGCAGTAAGCTAATGAAATAGATTAACAACATGAACAATGAAAGACAAAATATTCTCTCTTGTGACTCTGTCACAATCTTCATTGATTTTAATAACTTAAAAATACATTGGTGACAAAAACTAAAGAGACCTTTGTAATTGGACAAAATAGCACTTTCTAATGGCTGACATGATTAACACTCTCAGAATTTCTTAAGGTTGCACTGACATTTACTCAAATATCATCAGGTCATCAGAGTCCGTTTTACCTAAGTTGAAAACATTTTGCATCTATAAATTTGAAGTCTCATCACCGAAAATGTAATCCTGAAAAAAAAAAACAAAACATTTTTCCAAAGGAATGCAACTAGTAGACAACCTTTCTAAACGTAATAGCTCAGTATT
>NW_008630034.1:9666-75778 GCF_000691845.1 Merops nubicus | reverse complement strand
AGGGAAAGTAGGGTAGATGTCTTATTAATCCAGAAGTTTATTTATCGTAGCCGTGCCCTCTCACTGTGGAGTCTGCAGACTGGGATGTGAGTTAGTGGTCAGCTCTGATAAGTATTAGTTGGATAAGCAGGTGCGATGAGAGAGTTATGGAGAGGCTGAGAGGGATTGGTCAGGGGGGAAAAGAAAGAGCTATCTGGTGACTTTTTAAATTTCAGCCAGAAAACAAGCTTTTGAGACACCAGGTTTTGATGGCTGTAGGTATGCATTATGCAGACTTCAAGGTGTGATTGCACACTCTGACGTCTCAATCTTGGCTTCTGAGGAAAGATAAAAGAGCAGAGATTTCCACTCTCCAACACAGTTGCCAAGAGATTTTAAGGCAGCAAGAAATTTTTTTCTTTATTTCCAAGAATGAGCTTGGAAGTATCAAATTTACCAGATAACAGCAATGTTTAAGCTGGAGACTCCAAAGAGTACCCAGAGATTTCATGCTAGAAGGAGCCTTGCACTTTCAACTTGGAGAACAGAAAAGTAGAAGAGAGAGGCATAAAATAAGAGATGTGAAACACAAAAGACAGTAAAAGAAAAGCATGTGGAAAGGCATGGAGAGAATGAAATCTGGAATAAAAACATTATATATAGTTATATAAATATTACTGCTTAACTGTAGAAGTTTTTAAAATTATTTCTTCCTAATGATTCTTATTATTTCAAGGTGTCATGCATTTCTCCTGCATTCTCTCCATCTTATTGTTTGTTTTCTGTGTCATTTAATTTCCATAAAGCCTTTCAGGTTCCTTTTACTGGTCCATGTTTTTGTCTCTAAAGGAAATGAAAAGATCTTTGTCTTCCATGTCTCCCCTTTCCTGCTTCGACCCAGGAATTTCTCACACCTCCATGTGTTCAGCTGCTTTTGGGGAAGGAACAATCTTCTCCTAACATAGGTTGCAACAGTCAGGACAAAATAAACAGATAACTTCTGCCCATTATTCAGTAATAGTTATAAAGCCAGCTGGAGATAAAATAAGTTGTTAGGCCTTTGAAATATGGAGATGAAGTTCTTGAGGAAAAACTTGTCTTTTTTTTTTCATTGTTACTGGGCAGTTATTGTCATAGTCTATCTTTCCTGTGTTTGGAGGATGTTTGAGATGCCTTGATTTGCTTTAAATATTCTTTAAGCGTTTGCGAAAATATATACTGTATTAAAAACAGGTGGGTTTTTTTAATTTTTCTTTCACTGGTTTAAAAGAAAAACAAAAGCAAATTTTCACCAAGCTTTGGATGTGTACCTTGAAAACTGTGAACTGTGTAAGAGTGCTAGCAAAACAAAGTCTGTAGTTAATCCAGTTTCATACATTATGAAGAAATTATGTTTTGTTTATTTACTTTTTTTCCTTATGTCTTCCAAGAAGCCACAATCTTCTTTCACCAAAGTTTGTTGCAGTGAGTTCAATAAACAGAAATATGGAGATTCTGTCCTCCTTGTGGTTTCTCAGTTGTCCTGCAAAACAGAAATACAAGCACTGATGTGCCTGAGATCTTCCTTCGTTTCTCTATTCCTGTTGCTCACCTGATTTTTCTGTCAAAATCTTAGGAACAACTTACTTCAAGTTCTCTTGAGCTTGTGAAGAAGAATAAATTTCACTGTTCTGTCTTTAATTATGCTTTCCTGTAACTCAACTTGATACATTAAGATCTTCACAGAAAAGCAGTCTCCAAAAGTGACTTCTACTACTATGACAGGATACCTGTCATATAAATGGGGAACTGTATCTTTGCTGGTGTTTATAATTGGTTTAAGGGGGAAGAATCACTGCAGTAATTTAAAGACATTTCTTTCAGCAAGAAATTTCAAAATCTGAATGGAAGATACGTAGGCATATAAAATAGAGGTGGTCATGTGCTGGAATTTTCTGAAGGGCACACATAAGTGTCTTTTCAGCCTGTTGTGCAAATGTCATCCATGCTAGGAAGCTTCTTGTCTTATGACAGTAGTATTTCATCCAATATCTTAGACCTTCTCTTCTGTTTCCTAATACATTTCTTAAATTTTGTTTTTTAGCTTCCAAAACTGAAGAAGAGATTAGAACATCACCTGGCAGAGAATTAGAGTTATGCAGTGGCATTATATGCTTGTGTCATCTTGCATTGAAGATTCTCTGTTATCACCCTAAGGTGTCCCAGGATTCCCATGAATTGAATAAGTTCTTGTCAATTTTCAGGTGTCTTGAACAAAATCAAAGCAAACAAGAATTTTTTAGAGAATTGCTCACCATTCCTTTATGTTTAATCTTTACATTGTGCATGCACGTTAGGTTGGTATTTGCAACACAGTGTAAATGGTGTGAATGATCAGTACCTTCTACACCTCTGTAACTCATGGCTGAGAAACTCCATATAGTTCCCAATGGATGTGATGTAAAAATCATCACTTTATCATAGAACCAAGACTAATCCAGACTCAAAGAAAAAAAAAAAAATTACAATTTAGATTATATGGAAAAAGAGTTCCAGGGCAATACTTATTGTAACAGATGTTAGCATTGCACATTGAAATTTTATTGCTTATATCACAGCATTGTCCTAATTCTGTTTTGGGTTTTGCTATGCTTTGGTGCTTGTTTTTCAGAAAATTATAATACAAGGATGAAATATGATTTTAAACAGTGATTTAACTTGCAAGCATCCCACACACACAGTAGTTTTGATTTGGTGTCTAATTATCTTCCATTCATCACGCAATTGCAGGATATTTTCAAATTAAAATTGATGGTGCAGTGATAAAATTTGAAAGTAGGCACAGTTGTACACATGACATAGATGAGTAGTAGGAAAATGTGATATTGTCCAAATCAGAGGAGAATAAGCTCACTTCACTGAAAACCATTTTTTAAACAATTTATCAAAGTTCAGGATCTTGATTGCTAAGACGTTAAAGTCCTGGAGAAGTCACACAATGTCTTTTGGAATGATGAACCTTCCCAAAAGAGTACGCAAATTGACCAGAGTCTGTGTGAAAGGTAGTCTGCAAGCACTGCAGTCAGGAAGATAAAGCAGCTGTTAAACTGCTTCAGTGTAGCATGTGCAGGACTGGAGCTATTATTTAAATTCAATTTCAAAAATATGTCCATCTCCTATCACTTTCATTATGAATGATTAAAAATAGAATTAGCTCAGGATATGAGAGTGTAATTTTTAACTGTTCTTGTGTGGTCTGTTTAGCGCTGTTGTCTGTTCATGGGTACATTTATTAACTGGGATTAAAACCAAAAAAAAAGCAAAACCAAACAAACAACTAATCTTTTCCTAAGAACTGTAATTATTTCTGTATTATTCTCATTGTGTCCAACCCAAATTCATGCCATCTTTTCTCTGTCTACATTCTTGATTTTAGCTGGTTTTGTGATGATTCAGGATTGAGTTTCAGCAGTTTGCAAAACCTCTTGTGCCCTGTGAGGAGAGTGGAACCTTTGCAGAGGGAGAGATACCTTTTCCCTAAGAAAAGGGTTTAAGAAAACACATCCCAGTCATTCGTCTTGGACTTCAAATCTAGAAATGTAGGAGAACATAGGTAGTGTCACACAGTCAAAATTCTGCCTTCTCTTCATGTTATTAATTTATTCCATAGGAAAGAAGGCGTCCAAGATGAGGTTTAACACTACTTTTCCAAGATTTTTTCATGTACTGTCAGGTATCCCCAAAACATGTACCTGTCCTGTCATTAACACAGTGCCATTCACCCTCTGGTTAGCTGTGCTACAGCGTTACACTGTGGATCCTGAGGGAACTGGTGATGTGGACCACTCTGTAGCATATGGCTTAGGCAGGCATATCTCAGGCATTTCTCCCAGAGAAAGAAGAACGTAAGCTGTTAACATCTGGCCAGTCTTTGTTCATTTGTCTGGAGCAGGCAGATTGATCTGCATATAGTTTGGCTTCCAGTACAGTTTCATGTTTTATTTACTCCCCTTTAACTGTAGGCTGCTGATGAAAGGGGCTGTCCTCTCCCCCGCCTCAAGATTCTACCTTCTCTGTTGCACTGATCTTGACAGTCATTCCACTGTGCTGTGAATCAGCTCCTCTGTCCAACGCTAATCTTCCACTGGCAGAATGACTCGGGCTCTGTGCTTATAGCTCTCTGGGCAGTTCCCATGTCCTTTGAAAAAGTGGGAATTTCACTTTCACTCAGCATGCAGAGTGAAGAGTTTGTATGGTGGGAGTTTGAAAGCCAGTGTGAAAGCTTTTGGGTTTTTTTGGTTTTGAGAAGTTTGTTCGCCTCTAAGATGGAGTGGGGTATGTAGAGGATCTAGGCATTTATATGTGCTAGAAAAGTGTTTCCATGGTGAATTTCCTTTGTTCTTTGCAAAAACAATGACAACACAATGGAAATGAAACAGGGAGAAGTTTTTAAAGTTACAGTGGGACTTCCAGAGGTTTTGAGCGCTACTGAAGTGCTAGATTTAGCATGGCTCTTCTGAGTCCTGGTAAGTATTTAGAGCCCATGAGATTACAGGAAGGTCATAGGATTATGATATAGGAAATGGAGAGAAGACAGAGAGACAGAACTTCAGTCTATGTTTGTCCCTCTGTATAGGAAATGGTCTGTGCACATTCAGCTACAGAGTAGGGTGTCATTTGTAGGTGAGAAATGTCCTACGTTATTGAACAGAATGTCTTTTATCTGAGTGAGAAAGTGTCTTCGAGAGGTGTAACCTGGTATATTTAATGACATTCCTCATTACTACCTCTTTTCTTAAGAATTGTATTTGCCACTGGCATATTCTGAGCTTGTTTGTTGTAGTGACTGTCACTAGGCTAATGAAAATTACTTTCTAAACACTTCCATAGCTTGAAAAATTGTTCTAGATTATGGCTGAGAAAAATAAACTTTTTTTTGCAGATCACTAGAATAGTTTGAGCTACTGACCAGTATCAAAACTTTTAGAAATGCATGACACGTGAACGAGACATTTCCTCTTTCCAAATCTTGTGTCTTAGGTCTTGCACCAAAAGAACTTCAAACTGATATCACAAGTCTAATTCCAAGTCTCAGAAAAAAATGTCATTTTCCAAGGCAGTTTAGATATAGCTATGAATTACAGGAGAATTCTGAAGCCCAAACTATAACTCTAAAGCACAAGGCATGACTTTAAATCTGAGTTAGCTCTATCTGAAGCTGTCCAATATCTGTTTGAGATAAATATGCAGGACATCAGTAGTGTCTGTAGTCTTGTAGAAGTTTACAGAATTCCAGAATGGATGAAGTGAGAAAGGACCTCTGGAGGCTGTCTGGTGCAAACTTTCCCTTCACTGGCAGGAAGAAGGAGAATACCACCTGGGCCCCCATGCCCCTGACTCTTTCACCTAGAGCTCTGAAGTCACTTTTGATACTCTCCAGGCAGCATCATTGATGCCTACATGGAAGAACAGCAGGGGGTAATAGTCAGAGGGTCAGATAGGCTTTGGCAGTCTCTCCACAATATCCTGGATCCAGGTCCCCAGGAAGCTGCAAACCTTTCTAGATGACAGAGCAGGCCCACATACGGGTGCCTCTGTTCCTCGCTGCACAGAGCGATCCATTACTATTTCTTGCCACTTCATCTTGGTGGTTCCCTTGCATGGTTTAGGGTCAGTTGACCCAAATATTTTGCTTGAAAACACTCTGGCTGCTCTTCAACTTTCAGGGTGGTGAATCTCTTTCATAGTTGTAAGCCTCTATGTGGAGCAAGAGCCTTCTTGGTGCCAGAGGTCACCAACTTGGAATGGACATGGTCTGCATCTCCATGCAGCTTGGGGTCCAGGGCTATTCAAACTGTAGTGTCTCCAAGAAGACTCTGTCTCTCTTTCGTATTCTCTGATCTTGTGCAGCCTGATGATTTTCTCCTGTAACTCTTCTACTTGACAGCACAGCCCTCCAAAGACAGCACAATTCCTGTAGGAGAGAGGTCCCTCTGCCCTGACATCAGGGAGAGGCTCCAGGCACTCTGTGCAGGCTGGAACTTGGTAGGCTGCATCCACCATTCAATGCATAGAGGGTTGAAGCCTCTACCCTTGCAGGACCACCTACTCCAAAACCTTCTGGGAAACTACTCTGTGGAGTGTCATGACCATACCTGACACTGTTTATGCATGTGTGTGTGTGCACACATGTGTCTGTTTCTTCCCACCTTTCTTCTTTGCACCCTTCTGGAGTTGTCTCTTATATAGGCCTCTCCTGAGCCAGCTGAAAGGGTTCTTGAACCTCTGTAATTAGAAGGCACCTACAACACAGGCTGCAGGCACCTCGGGTCAAGGGTCATCATGTCCATTAGAAGCTGCTTAGAACTTCCTGGGCCCACAGCCTCATGGCTCCCCTTATCTCATCTCTGTTGACAGAGGCAGGCACCCTGAGATTTCTCAGAGGGTTCACAGGAGCTCCCTGTTGACCTTGGACCTTGTCACCAGGAGATCCCAAAGCAAAGCCCAGGGACTACTGCACAAGCTGCTATGTCTGCATGGGATGCAGGAATAGCAAAGTCTTGAAGCAAAGAATAAACAGGGAGGCAGAGGGCAGGAAAGATAAATCACAACACAGTTTTATCAAAGGAATGTAATGCCAGAGATGGTAAGATAATTGATTTCTTGGAACTACTAGAGTGGCTTTTAATGCTTAGTTGAAATCTAAGCTGGTTGGTACAGTGCCCTGCAGGACCTGGGTGGAATAGAGATGGTAGGATGGGTGCAGGGAGTTCTAAGACAGTTCAGGAGCACAGACAGAGAGAAGACTGCAGCAATCAGTATCATAAGGACACTTCTCAGCACAGAGAAGTTGACAGTGGCCTTTTCTTTTTTTTTTTTTATGAATAGCCCTGGGAGCAATAGTTTTCAGTATATTAATTCTTTACTTTGGGGAGAACAATCTATAAACTTGTGAAAGTTATAGATGACACAGGGAATAAAGAAATTCCCACACGAAGCAGCAGATCATCCTAAAGGATGGTCTGTATGATCTTGTTAACAGGAATTGGAAAATTAGGTGTAGAACTTCGCATGTAATGGGCTTTAAATGTGGTAAGCTTCCTAGAATTTCCAATGTTTTAATTTAACAGATCCCAGCTGTTGCAGGACACTACGATATTGGTGATGCTTTCAGATTCTCTTCCTTTTAAACTCTCTTTGGAACATTACAGCTGTAGCCTTTAGTATTTTATTAAAGATTTAAATTTTGGTTCTGGAAAGGGTTTTACAGCCTACAGCATATGAAGAGACTTCCCATGTCTGGATTTTTTTAATCTATCAACTGTTTGGTTGGCCCAGGCAGTCCCTTTCAGTGATAAGTTCTTGTGCATTTTAAACACATTCAATTTTTAACAAGAATCTCCTTTCCCTATTTTTTCCTAGATCTAATCAAACAGAATTGTAACCATGAACTCCTTTTATGTGAAGATTCTCAGTTTGTTTAATCAATGTTCAATCACTTTGTGAAGAACTTATTTAACAAAAATATATTTTAAATTTTTGTTAGAAAATGCAAAATTAATCAAACTTACTATTATTGAACATGTTATGATAATAATTATAGTGTTATGATATCGAAGATACACTTGAAGATGTCATAAGTCCGTTATGAACAAGTTTTGCCAGATGCTTCTTTTATAGTCCAGATTAGACAAACTACTTGGGCATTGTATTAGCATTCCCTGGCTGAAAGAATGCATGAGTGCTTCCAGCACACGTTTCTAAACTTTGACTGCAGTCCATGCAGTTAAAGAGAACTTGAGACAACCCTTTTTGTAACTGCCAAAAGCTAAATTTCATATATGTTAAAAGTTAAATTAGCTAAAAATATTATAGCAGTGGCTGTCTCGGTTCCATCTCTAGGGCTCTTTGCAATTTCTTTCACAGCAGAGGAAGTTTCAAAGAGGCTTGTAAAGCTAGGTCTGTAAAAGGGTTTAGGCTCCTTGTCCCTAGCTCCAAGATCTGTGGAGTTTAGTTGTTCTGTCTCCTGACACCATTGATGGAGTAATGGGTAAATAATTTTTGGATGCATCTGGATGGCATTGAGTGCACCCTCAGCAAGTATGCTGATGATACCGAGCTGGGTGGTCCAGTTGATATGCCAGAGGAATGGGAGGCCATCCAGAGGGGCTTGGACAGGCTGCAGAGGTGGGCTCAGGTCAGCCTCATGAGGTTCAACAAGACCTAGTGCAGGGTCCTGCACCTGAGCCAAGACAACCAGCATTACCAATACAGGCTGGGAGAGGAAATGTTAGAAAGCAGTCCATTGGAGAAAGACTTGGGGGTACTAGTAAATGAGAAGCTGGACATGAGCCACCAATGCTCAGCAGCAGCCCAGAAGGCCAATCGAATCCTGGGCTGCACCAAAAGAAGCGTGGCCAGCAGATGGAGAGAGGTGATCCTGCTGCTCTTTTCTGCCCTGGTGAGACCTCCAGGTCCAGCTCTGGAGCCCCCAGCACATCAAGGACATGGAGCTGTTGGAACATCTTCAGAGGAGAGCCACAAAAATGCTCAGAGGGCTGGAGCCCCTCTCCTGTGAGGACAGGCTGAGGGAGTTGGGCCTGTTCAGCCTGGAGAAGAGGAGGCTCCGGGGGGACCTTATAGCGACCCTCCAGTACCTGAGAGGGGCCTACAAGAAAGCAGGGGAGGGACTCTTCACAAGGGTTTGTAGTGACAGGATGAGGGGTGTTGGCTTTAAGCTAGAAAATGGTAGATTTAGGTTAGACATTAGGAAAAAGTTCTTCAATATGAGGGTGATAGACCACTGGAATAGGTTGCTTAGAGAGGTGGTGGAGGCCCTATCCCTGGGGACATTCAAGGTCAGGCTTGATGAGGCTCTGAGTAGCTTGATCTAGTTGGAGATGTCCTTGCTTATATCAGGGGGGGTTGGACTGGGTGACCTTTGGAGGTCCCTTCCAACCCCAAAATTCTGTAATTCTATGATTCCCAGAATCAGAGGTGACAGCACACAGACCAAGGAGTCAGCACTAAGATTTCCGTGTATTATAAGTTCTACCACTTTCCAGGAAGTTAAAGTCACCTTCTGTGGGGTTATAGAGATGTACTTCTACAGATGCAGGATTCACATCTCTGAATAATTTTCTGAACCCCAGAGTGCCACTGCCTGTACTTCAAAGCCTTATATGGAGGTCAGTCTTTTCTCTCAAAAAGGTACTTCTGCAGATGGGGCTATTTTTGCCTTAACTTCTCTTTCAAGAACACACTAAGGAAGTGGAAATTCTCTTTTCTGTTCCTTTCTCCTTGAAGCCCCTGAAAGGAATTTGAACTCACATTAGCCCACTGCCATGACAGAGCCCTAACCAGCAGGGCGGCAGACATCTGCATCCTTCTCTGCCAGTCACTCCAAGTACTTTTGCTACTGTAATAAATGGGAGCACAGCCCATTCCAGAAGGGTATGGTGTAGGTGGAAAACAAGGGATGCGTCCAGATACTCTTAAACAGATGCATAACAAGAAATGCTTATATTTGCTCTGAGGGAGGAAGGTGGGTGGTGAATTCCTGTACTTCATTCTGCAAACTACACATGTACTAAAGGGAGGAGGATTACAGAACAGAATTGGATGGTGTTGTAGAGAATGTTTCACTTACAAAACTTTTTTTTTCAGGTTCAGCCTGTATATAGACACTGAGCTGGCAGTTTGGATAATGAGAAACGAGCAGATGTCGGTCTTCTGCAGAGACTGTTCTAGTCATTCCTTAGACACTCACAGTTCATAATGTGGCATAAGCAGGAGAGTCTTTACTGTGCCTTTGTTTGCAGCATAGAGACATAGTGGAGGTTTGTTCTGAGACATTTTGCATCCCCCGTCTAAATAGGGGTTGCTAAAAAAAAATTAGTAGGTCCTAATGGGTAGGGCAAAGCTTCCTCAATAATCTCTGCAGTCCTATCAAGTGCAGGTTGCCAAACAGAACAAACAGGTGTATCAAGGACTGAGAGAAGTTGTGTTTGTGTACTCTTGGATGCAGTTGCCTTTCCCAATAAATAAATAAACAAGAGTATTTAGAAAAATGCATTAATATGTATGTGTGGGAAACAGGAGGTTATGGCTTTGCAGTTGTGAGGAGCGGAGCTTTGCATGGTTGCTGAAACCATGGCTTCCAACAGAAGCAGAAATCCAGTGGTATAACAAACCTCCTATTCAATATAGAACCATACTCTCCCACAGTTCCTCTTGCCTTCAAGTACAGGACAAACTGCTCGTTTACAGTCACTTAGCAGGAAGCAGGAACGTTTTCCCCAGACCTTACTTGGCCCACCTTTCCCCCATGCTTTGTGCTGAACTCCTCTGAATCTTGTCATGTCTCCAGCCTGAAAATTCCTTTCTGTGATTCTTCTGAGTGTTGAGGTTGCATGTCTTAGAGCTAGTCTACTGTATCCTTCATCTATCTGAAGTGATTCTGTGTGTGAGATACTAATTTTAAACAGAATGGGACTGCAGAATCCAGCTGCAGCAACTTTATCAATGAAAAGTATATCCTTGCATTCCCTCCAAATAATTTGTGTCATTGTCCAGCTTCACCAAGAAGATGCCTACATGTCTTTTCAGGACTTCTTCTCCCTCTAACACTGTAAACCAGCAATTTATATCAGCATTAAAATCGCTAGCTGGAAGGTATAAGGTAGGAAAGTCTCTTTCAAAATGCTTAGGAGAAATGATATAAATCTGCATTTTTACTATAGGGTTTTGTATCCAGTCCTAACAATCACAGTAAGAATTTGTAAGCCGTAGGCACTGATCTAAATTGCCATGCTTATGCAGTGTGTTGTTTGCAAAGTTCCCAACTCTGATATGTTTCTTTGGCTATACTGATAAATTATACTTCTTGCAGTACTGGACATGGTGGGGCTGTCTGCATCATGTGGAGATGGTACGCCCTGGAGAAGGACAGGAGGGAAAGATATGAATTATTTTTTGATTATGATATGCTGCAGTGTAGCCTTCAGCAATTACTTTGCTTTCCAGTCATTTTCCTCACTTTAGCTTTATTTGTTTAATTTCAGCCTGTATGATTTTCTGATGTACTAGCAAGCTAATTTGCCTACAGCCTAGTAAAAATCTTTTTTTTTTTTTAATCTGCCAGGTCTAATGATTGCAAAAGTGTTTGCTCTTGCACTGGTGGAACAGACAAGTGCTCTGTGTTACCCTTGTCAGCCTTCTGCAGTTGGTCCTGAGGCCTGCCCTCAGACCAGCACTGCTTCACTTGTCCAGCATGCTGAATGGAAAACCATGGTATTTGCTGTGAAGGTTTCTGTGATGGATTCCGTCATGCATGGTTTCATGGATGATTTTGTTTATATGAGTATTAGACATTTTAGGACAAATGCCTGTCAAAGGCAAAAAGCAAGAACTTGTCAACACCCTTTCACTGGGAAACTAGTTGTTTTTAGCTTTTCTCTTCTCTTGGAATTAATTTTCCTCTGTGCAGCTCTTCAAATACAAAACTAAAGAAATACCTTCACCTTGGCTGCCTTGTTTAGCATAAACTTTATGGCCTTAAACTGCTTTGCAATTTTTTTTGGTGTTTAGTTTTTTGCATGTAAAATATTTGCCATCAAATTCTTCAGTTTAACTCTGACTGAGCCTTTCTTTCTCAGACAGCATTCCTATATATTGTTGACCAATACCCTGAAGTAATTTTTTGACTACAAAACCAGATTAACATTGATTCTACTGCTTTGCAATTAAACAGACTTTTTTTTTTTTCTTCTATCATTCTTATAAGGAAGACTAGATTCAGATTTGGTTCTCTTAAATGTTCACTGTTGTTGACTCCTCAAGACTGCCTGTCACTGATGGAGTTTGGTGACTATATGCAAAACTCAGATTCCTCCTCCTTGTACACAAACGCACGCAGCCTGAGAAACATTTGAGGCAGGTGTTCCTTCACCCTGCTTTATTATTCTGAAGTCTCTCTTGTTCCTATCACCCTGCACCAAGGAATAACTGGGAATAACCAAGAGACAGTGGGAGAATTTACATGGCTGGGCTGCTGTGGTGGGTGGATGCAAGCTCAATTGGAAACACAGGCAAAGAATAAGGATTGGACAGCCTTCCGTTGTGGAGGAGCAGCATAGACACATCGTTCTCTTCTAGAGGACAGTCTGGCTGAGAATTTGGCAGAATCAGAGGAAAAGCCAGTAGGGGTGACACTGTGATGCAAGTTACCACCGAGTCAGGTTAAGGAAGTGCACAAAGTCAGCCAGCATTGCAAGGAAGGAAAACTTTCTTAGCTGTAGCTGGGCCTATCTGCAAACTTTTAGCTGTGAAAAAAAGAAAGCTAAAAAGAATTATTTGATAAGCAAAAGCTAAACTCTATGGGACCTGAGATTCCAAGTGTGATCCTAAGAATATGTCTGCAATAAAATGTTCTCATCTATTTCCAACAGAAAGGACTTCCAAAAAGGAATTTGTTTATTAAGGCTGAGATTCTGTCAACATCTGTTACATGGTTTTGATGCAGTATTTTCTGACTAAAGCATTATGCCCTCTGTTTTACAGGAGTTCAGACTGAACGACTGATACATTTCCTTCTGTCATTAAAATCTTGGTATTTTTCTTTAAAAAGCCTGTTACACACCAGTACATCTTAATACAGTGTTGTGCAGTATAATGTAAAAAATCTTTCCCTGAGCTTTTACTGCTGACTATGATGTCATATGGTAGGGAAAATCCCTTCAGGTAGTTTGGATCACCTGTCCTAGCTGTATCCCCTCCCACTATCTTACCTTATGTGGGTTATCAATGCTGCTTTAGCCACAAATGCAAAACACAGCACCACACAGGCTGCTTTGAAGAATGTTGACTTCATAAATTTGTTGCAGCCAGACCCAGTACATCATGTACCTTCTTAGTGCTCAGGTTGCTACCAGTGAAATGGAAGTCATTAGTGGTTTTCATCAGTAGATCTTAAATAGTTAAGAAGAACGCAATAGTTTTCTCATCTACGGGTATTTATTCTCATTTTGTCAACAAAGATACCAAGGTGCAAATAAATGAAAGGTATCTTATTGAAATAGGATCAGAGAGTATGCCAGGAAAAAGTTCAAAATATGAAAGCATGGTTACATCTGTAGCATGAAGTCATTGTTTCATAGTCAAAACCCAAATATTTTCTTGGTTTGATAAAGAAAAATGCTACAAAATCAAATTCACATATATATAAACCTGTTGCTTCCATGTTTCCCATGCTCAAGAACACCAGCAGGCTGTGAAATTGACTCTGTTCTTTGTCACTGTCCTAATGGCTAGCAATACACATTTAAAAATGTGGTTTATTTCATCTTTAACTCACAGTCACTATATTTTATGTATTTTTGTCTGCTAGATCAAAGAGATTGGAGTTAGAAAATCTCCTTAAGTAGGTAATTTATCATGTACAGACTGTATCATCATAATTCAATTCTGTCTTAATCCATCTTAGAGCTCATGTAGTCTCTTACTGTACAGTCTATTTCCAAATTGCAAATCAATCTTATGGTTTTCCTCTTAAGTTTGATTTTTTTTTCTTGGCATTGCTTTTGGTGGAAAAACTAGATAGAACTGGCTATCTTCACTGTTGGGAAAGGAGTGTATAGGGACTCTAGGTACTTTAGACATATGTCAGAAGGTCAGGTAAGGTTCATGAGGTGCCCTGAGGGAAGAGTGGGTAACTTTGGAGCGCAGAGGGGTTGACAGTGGCATCCCCTTTCATTTGTTCACTTTCAGTGTATTGGGATGTATTACAGTTTACATGTGCCCAGTTAAGTGTGTTTATGGATTGTATTATCTAGTTTTTACTAAACTGAAAAATGAGCAAGTGAAAAAGATTCCTGCAAAGAAACTGCAGATAGAAGATAACATTGATAATGCCAGTACAAGTGAACAAGAAGAAAATGGCAGAGCAGCCACTTCTATTGCTACTACAAGTTCATTAGCCACATTATTGATAAAAACAATGATGAGTTAACCAGATCTGACAAGAAGTCAGCCAAAAAAAAAAAAAAAGACAGCAAAATTATCAAGACGACTCTTAGACATATGGATTTAAAGGTACTGTTGCTAACGATGAACCTCACCCTAAGTGTATATTGTGCCATGAGACATTAGCTATTGGTAGGATATGAAAGCGTTACAATTAGGAAGACGTTTAAAAGTTGAGCAACCAGAAGATGAAGACAAAACCCTACAATTTTTTTCAGTGATGTTTGAAGTCATGTGATGCTCAGGCCAGGACTCTACATAACTAAACATAATGATAAAAGCAAATTGTGATGTTTCTCACTTAAAAGCAAAAGACAAAAAGCCCCATACTATTGGGGCAACACCTGTTCTTCCTGCTGCAGTAAAAAAATGGCTGAAATAATGCACGGACAACAATACAGTGACAAAGTGAAGTCCATTCCAGCAAGTGCTGTTGGAAGATGAACAGGAGAGAAGAAGAGTTGCTGAAGAGTTGAATAAATAGGTATTAGAACAAATCACCCAATGTGGGAGGTTTGCTGCAGCTGAGTGAAAGTACAGATGTTTATAACGTGTCTTTGCTTATGGGGTTTGCTGGATTTTGCTTCAGCAATGCAACGGATGAAGAAGTACTTTCTTGTGAGCCACTACAGGAAAAATACACTGCAGGAGATATTCTCAACAGTAAGTGACTTCTTTAGTAAGAGTAATGTTTTATGGGAAAACTGTGTAAGTGTAACCACTAACCGAGAGGCTAGAATAAGAAATGCATTCCAGGGTAAGGTTACTGAACTAGCATCACATGTGAACGTCCATCCCTGTCATCACTCACAGGCAAGCTCTTGCAGAAAAGAAGCTGGAGTCAAAAGTGGATGAAATGCTGCAGGGTGCTGTTAAGGTGGCTAATTTTCTTTAAAAAGCAACATTAAACAATAGAATATTTACTGTAGTCTGTAATGAGATGGGGAGTGGCCGTGAAAATCTTTTATACCTCACAGAGCTTCACTGGGTTTCTTATGGTGAAGTCCTTTAAGAAGTTGTCCATCTTGAAAATGTTGTCATAGAATCATAGAACGATTTGGGTTGGAAAGGTCTTTAAAGATCATGTAGTTTAACCCCCCCTGCCATGGGCAGGGCCACTTTCCACTAGACGAGGTTGTGCAGTGCCACATCTAACCTGGTCTTGAACACATCCAGTGACGTAGCATCCACAGCTTCCCTGGACAACCTGTTGCAGTGTCTCACCATTCTCACAGTGAAGAACTTCTTACATCTTATCTAAATCTACACTCTTTCTATTTGAAACTGTTACCCCTCATCCTATCACTACAAGCCCTGTAAATGTACCCCCCCTGCTTTCGTGTAGGTCCTCTTCAGATGCTGGAAGGCCTCTCTGGTGCCTTCTCCAGGCTGAACAAGCTCAACTCTCTCAGCTTGTCCTCAAAGGAGACGTGTTCCTGCTCTCTGATCATCTTTCTGGCCTTCATTTGGACCCAATCTAACAGGTCCGTGTCATTCTTGTGTTAGGGGTTCCAGAGCTGGACACACTACTCCAGGTGGGGTCTCACAAGAGCAGAGTAGAGGATGGGAATCACCTCCCTCAACCTGCTGGCCATGCTTCTTTTGATGCAGATGAGGATACTATTGGAGTTTTCTGGGCTACACTTGCACCTTGCTAATTTCATGTTGAGCTTTTCATCAACTAGTACCCCCAAGTTTTTCTTCTCAGGACTGCTCTCAGTCCATATTCTACTCAGCCTGGATTCTACTCAGTCAGGGATTGCCCTGACTCAGGTGCAGGACCTTGCACTTGGCCTTGTTGAACTTTAGCAGGTTGTCATGGACCCACCTCTCAAGCCTGTCAAGGTCCCTCTGGATGACATCTCTTCCCTCCAGCATGTCAATGACGTCACACAGCTTGGTGAGGGTGCCCTCGATCCCACTGTCCATGTCACCAACAAAGATGTTAAATATCACCGGTTCCAGTATTGATTCTTGAGGAATACCACTCATCACTGGTATCCACTTGGACATTGAGCTTTGAGTTTCAAACACACTCTCTGTAGACTCTCCTTTTGCATCTAAGTGTGTCCAGGAGCCCCTTGCTCAGCCATGCAGACCTCCTGGCATTCTTGCCTGCCTACCTTATTCTTTGGACACATTGCTCTTGGGCTTGAAGGAGGTTGTCCTTGAATACCAACCAGCTCTCTTGGGCCTCTCTCTCCTCTACGGTTTTATCCCATGGTACTCTACCAAGCAGATCCCTGAAGATGTCAACTTTTCCTCTCCTGAAGTCCAGGGTAGTGAGCTTGCTGCTCACCCTCCTTGCTACCCCAAGGATCTTGAATTCCACTGTTTTGTTGTCACTGCAACCAAAGCTGCTCTTGAGCATCACATTAGCCACCAGCCCGACCTTGTTGGTGAGAACAAGGTCCAGCAGTGCACCTTTTCTTGTTGGTTCCTCCACCACTTGCAGAAGGAGATTGTTGTCTGTGGATTCCAGGAACCTCCTGGATCGTGGGTGCCCTGTTGTGCTGTCTGTCCAACAGATCAGGGTGGTTGAAATCCCTCATGAGGGCCAGAGATTGTGAATGCAAAGCTGCTCCTGTCTGTCTATAGAGGGCCTCATCCACTTGGTCTTCCTCATCAGGTGGCCTGTAGCAGACCATATGATACGATATCACCTTCCCCTGCTTTTCCTTCAACCCTGACCCATAAGCTCTCAGTCAGCTCCTCATCCATCCCCAGGCCAAGCTCCACAGATTCCATCTGATCATTGACATAGAGGGCGACACCCCCTCCACTTCTCCTCTGCTTCTCTTTCCTGAAGAGCTTGTATCCCTCTGTTCTGACGCTCCAGTTGTAGGAGCCATCCCACCACGTCTCAGTGATGCCAGTGACACCACAGGCCTGTGGGCGTGTGCACGTCTCTGACTCCTCTGGTTTCCTCCCCGTGCTGTGTTGGCCCAGAGGCGTTTAAGCGGGGCCCCGCTGAAGCTGCCTCACTGCCTGGAATCCCTTTACCTTGCACTTCAGGCTCTCTCTTGCTGGCCTGTGATCCTTGTCCCATTCCAGGGTGTCTGTTGCATTTTTCTATGTATTTTTCGTTTACAGAAAGTATTCCAAACTTGCTGACCTTTTCTGTGATGACAAGAAGTTGTCCATAGCAGATATTTTAAAAAAAAATAAACATACTTAATGTGTCCCTTTAGCATGAAGGTGGTGCTCTAACAGTGAATGAGAAAGTTAATGCTGTTCAGAGGAAATTTGTGCTGTGGAGAGAGTATTGTGGAAACAGAGGTTTGGAAATGTTTTTATTTTTATGTGATTTTATTGCCAAAAATGATGCAAGCCAATCAACTAATAAAAGCTTTCATACCTGTGCACTTAAAAGCCATGGAAACTGAATTTTCCATCCTGTTTAAAAATCTTCCCCACAAGAGTTTCAGTGAGTTTTGAACCGGGTTGTTAAAATATATAAAAATGCAGCACTTTCTGATTAGTTTGCAAGAACAACTGATTGCCATCAGGCAAGATAGAAATTTACTAGACAATATTCCACAAACCCCTTTGCATAATTGTGGATGGGACCTAACAATTATTATCATGGTTTAGTAAGTGTGGCCAGCAATATAGGTCCTCCATTTGGATCTATGTATCTTTGTGAAGTACCATTTTTGGCTAGCAGCCATTAAAACCAAGTATTGAAATAAACTGGACTTAGAATCAGACCTTCAAATTACTGTATTGCTGTGCGTCAAACCAAGAGTTTAAAAAACAATAAAAGAATATCCAATCACATTAGCTAGTGAGAGCAAGAAGGGGCTTTTTACACCTCAAATAAAGTAGTTCTAAAAATACTATTTCATCTTTATCGCATCCTTTTCTGGTTTTGTTTTATAATATGTAAAATGTATTAGTATGTATATATGTATAATGTATAATACATTGGGGATGTATGCTCAACAACTTTTTACTAATGGGGTGCACAACCAAAAAGATGTGGAGACCACTGCCATAGAGCCAGAGTGTGTTAGCTTAGTTCCCTGCTGCCTCTCATTGAGTGTGTACGGCTCAAAGTTCCTGTTGATTGCCTAAAAGAATGTGCAGACTACATTCATACCTGTCTGAAAAATACCTTGGAACTACTCACAGTAGGCAAGAAACTCCAGCACAATAATTTCTGTCTTTCTTTTATAGTGAGGTTATTACCACCTCTTTGCTATTAATAAGTCCAAGAAAATCCATTAACCCTTTTTGTCAGATCGCTAACATAAGAAACTGTGTTTATGCATCATGAATTTTACAGAGGTTCACAGTAAGGCCTCCACCCTTTACATGACCCAGGTACCCCCTGAATCCAGCATAGTTTCCTTGGGGGAAGTTGCTCTGCTTCTGGATATCATCGTTTCCATTAGGATAAATAGCCTTAGTGAAAAGCCTCATTCGTTCCGTTGCTGTACGCTCTTTTTATACCATGGCATTGTATGAAGAGACTTGCATGTTACTTCCACTTGTAAAGCTGAAAATTAATCTACTAAACTCTATTATACAGCAGTTTGGAGAAATAATTGGAAACTAAGAGCTGCACTGCGTTATAAGATATTCTCTGTCTTCATTTCTCTTGTCCTTTAGGACCATACTTAACAGTATCACATCATCTGGTGACGCAGGGAATCACAGTGGGGAAAGAGGGGAGAGGAAGAGCAAGGATTCCCTCCTGCTTTCTCCATTACACCTATTCAGACCAAAATATCAGGAGCAATATATATGTTCCCCTTAATTTGATGTGCTCATGTAGTGTGGAAGACAATCTGTTTCCATGTCAATGCATTGGTATTTAAAACATTTATTCACACAAATTAGTGATAAATGGTCATTAGTAAAGGTGAAATGTTTCCTGTAGAGATATCATGGTGGTTTATATTAAAAGCTCTCATACCACCTGCACTTCTGGCATTTTGGACCGCCTCTAGTTTTATGGAAACAAGCTTCTCCAGATATTGTACACTAAGGTCTCTGAGCACTAACATTAAAAAATAAATAAAACTGTAAGGAATTATCCAGATTGCAGGATCAACAATTCTCAATTTAAATGTGCCTGCAGAAGTTTAATAGAAATGTTCTGGGGGCGGTGAAAAAAATTAAACAAAATGAATGCCTTTCTCTTGACTTCCAGTCCAGTCCTGCTGCCTCTTGCCAGAAGAGTTTGCTTGTATGGGTTACTGGGATTAGTTCTTGTGCTTCTAGGTCTCTTTCTTGTTTAAAGAATGGAGATTAATGTTACAGGATATTAATGTTACAGTTTTTTTTAAAAAATATGCTAAATGGGTATTATCCTTCAGACTAATGTAACAAATGGCATGGAATTTATTTAAAACTGAGAATTAGATAGAAGTTATTTTTAAGGAGATTGTTCAATTCTGGTGAAGTCAAACGACACTACGTGTATTCTCTCCTCCATCAGAGTGCTAAAATAAAACATTGCATGTGCTGGTGGAGGTTCAGAACGTTTTTTCATGCCAGATTGTTGTTAGTTCTTTTGGGGATACAGAAGGGTAAAGTCTTATTCCAGATGTTCTGTGAATTCCAGGCACAATCTGTAACGTTAAAATGAGAAGTGCAGCAGCAGTAAAAAGTACTAGTACACATGGTCAAGGAGATGATCTCCACTCCATAACAAACTGAAATAACTTTCATCACCTGATGTCCTGGTTTGAGGAAGAACTGATCTAATTCTGTTCAGTGATTCCATTTTTCAGGTCAGTCTCTTCTAAGTGCACTTTCTGAAGTTAACAGCAGATTTTCACAGACAGTGTCTGCTTCAGGCAGTGATAGTGCTCCATGTTCAGAGTTACTACCAAGGACTGGTGTGTGCAGAAAGGTTCTTGCTTATACTTGCTCCTGTGCAGACCAAGGTCACTGCCACATCTTGTGTACCCTGTTGGGGGTGCAGGAAGTAAAAGGTCACACCTGTGGTGAGGAGCGGACAGGGCAGGTGACCCTGAACTGACGAAAGAGAGATTCCATCCCATATACATCATATTCTTTATAAAGGTGAGGGATCACAAGGGTCAAATTGTCTTCTTCAGTGGCCAGAGGAGGATTTCATTTGTTCTGCCTTCAATCTTGATCCATGCATTCCAGAATCCAGTTCCATAATCCAGCTCTTCAATTTGGTTCTCATCTGCTGCTGAGTTCAGTCTGGGACTTCCCCAGTGCCTGCTCCACAGCATCAGGGGTTGGGTTTGTTGCTAGTTTTGTATGTGTTTCATTTTATTATTATTTTCATTAGAGCTGGTTTAGTTTTCCAATCCATAACTCATTCCCTTCCTCTTCCCCTCTGGGAGGGGGGAGGTGTTAATAGAGAGCTTCTGTCATTTGTCTAGTGGCCAGGCCATCCCTAACCCTTGATAACTGAAGTTGCCAAAAAGTTGTCCAAAGACAAAGAATAAAACTGCTTGCTTAATTTGTAGTTAAATTCAAGCAATCCTCAGGTGACGCAGAAGATTTTGTCTTCAGTTTCCATACTGAGCTAGGGACTTCATCTCAGACAGTACTCATGAACTGCTGATACTTTTGTATCATTTTCCAGTCATGGGTAAAATTTGGTTTACCTTCTTAAACCAAATTGCTTGTATTAATGTGACCCTAGAGGATTCCTCTGTAGGAAGAGAGAATGTGAAGCAAATGAAATTAAAAGATGCCACCATGATATTTTTACCTATGTTGCTGTAAGAATGAGTGTAACCATGGTAAGGCTGCTTAAGACAATATCCCAAGATGCAGCATAATGCCTGTTGGGAACCCCATTCAGAATAATGTAAAATAATACGCAGAATTTATTTATAAAGGATTTGATATAAGATATACCAAGAATTACTGTGATTTAAGAAACTTCAGGAAAAGATATTACATGGAAGAAATTTCAGACCATAGAATTCTGCCAAAGAAGAATAGAAAGATCAATTAATGGAGGCATGACAGAGTGGAAAAGGAGATGTACAAGAGCCAGGGGGAAATTTCTTTTCTAGAAGGACTTTTCACAGGTAACTAGGGTAACTACAGTACAGCTTCAGGTGACAATTGAAATCTCAGCAGAGGAAGTATGTGAATCAAACTGAGACGCTCAAGCACAGTAAATTATCACCACCATATGGCATGCTTCTGAGGATTCTGAAGTAAATAAAGTGTGAAATAACAGCCATAAACCATTGCAGGAAATGTTGCTGCAAGGTTTTCTTCAATATTCAAATAAATGTTAATGTAGCTTCTGTATTTTCTTTGAACTTGTAGGACCAAGGGATAATCCCAAAACTTTGAAATAATGTTCCATCATCTAGTAGTCCTTGAAAATTAGATAAAAATGCTCTAATAGAGCACTACTTTGTCTTGCTTTACCTTACTTTAACTTTGATTAAAAAGTGAATGTAATTTAAAGTTTGCATAGCATATATGGAATGGATTAATTTAAGTAGCATGGGTTAACTGAGCTTACTTATCTAAATTCCTGCTTTCAAAAAAGAATGTGGTAATGGCTTCCTCACAGTCTTAATTAGCTTGATTTTCTTAAACAGAAGTGGATTCTCTCCAACACCTTCAGCAGGGTACAGTCATGTCTCTCATGATAAATTTGGGAGAATCAGCAATGTATAGGTAACAGTGCCATTATCAATTCCTAGTAGGAAGGAGGGTGAGATAGAAAGAGGCATTAGAAGGAAAAATAGTAGTTTAGCCTGTAATTTTCTTCTCCCCAGGTGGCAGCAACCACTGTAGCTCACCTCATGCCAGAGAGTGCCATTTAAACATCAACTATTTTTTCTGTTGCAGACTTTTAGCTATTTTCTCTATCATTCCTGTAAGCAGCCTTGGACTTGAATTTGCCACTGCATATAAGCAACAGGGGGGCAACTTCATGGGCTTCCCAGAAGGGCACAATTTCATTTTGTATCAAATGCATGGCACCTTCTCAAAATACACTTAAGTTGTTGAAATTGTATGCCTGGGTGTCTTTTAGCAGTCTTGAGTTTGCCAGCTTTATTTTTCATTTTTTCCTTTTTCCAGAGGCAATGGGTGTCATTTTTACATTAACTAAATGTTAGATATCATTAATTTTGCACATGATCAACTTCATGTGCCTTTCTGACGTTTTCTAGGATTGTCTATCCTCTTTTTGTTTTGGAGACAGAACAGTAAAATCAAGATATTTCTTCAGGAAGCATTCACTGATAGGTAGACACAAGTGAGGTTTCCAACAACAATTAATAATTGGCAGATTAATAGTAGGTGGGTGTACAGCCACTGTACAGCTCCTGCATGGCTGCTCCTTCCTTCTACAGGGGTAGAATCATAGAATCATAGAATGTCTGGGCTGGAAGGGACCTCCAAAGGTCAACTAGTCCAACCCCCCCTCCATAAGCAGGGACATCTCCAACTAGATCAAGCTACTCAGAGCTTCATCCAGCCTGATCTTGAATGTCCCCAGGGATGGGGCCTCCACCACCTCTCTAGGCAACCTATTCCAGTGGTCTATCACCCTCATACTGAAGAACTTTTTCTTAACATCTAACCTAAATCTCCCCTTTTCTAGTTTAAAGCCGTTACCCCTCATCCTGTCACTACAGGATATCTTCCACTGAAATCGGTGTTTCAGTGTTCTCAAGGCTAATTTTCTTCCTCAAAGAGATGAGTAGCAACTCTTTATTGAACAAGTCAATAAACTCTTGATTTTAGTTTGCAGGTAAGATGGAGGAAAAACTGTTGAAAGTACACTCCTAATTTATTTAAAACCTTAATTGTTGTTGTTTGGTCTACTGATGGCCCAAAAAATAAAAGGAAAGGATGTGGATAGTACTGGTTACTTTTACTTTACCCAGATCATTGCAGTATCTGAGTCTCCACCTCTTGCCCAGGGTGAATCGTCTCTATAGCAGTAGGATTTAAGCCTATATGAAGGTCATAGACCCTAATGCTTTTGTTTTCTGAACATTTTTTTTTCCTAGCCTCCTTGCACTGGCATAGAAAATCTTTCATATGAATATACTGCTTTAAGCAACAGAAGAGTTTGGAGCTGTTAGGAGTGCTTGAACAGCTGTTGTCCTATTCTGTTTCTTCATTAAAAATAATTGCTGATTGTGTATTATTGTCCTGCATATTTTTGTGCTGTTCTGAACAGGAGCTTCATCTTTAGCTGGTGGAATCTGTTTGGTAACTATCAGAATACTAAGGGTGACCTGGTTAGCAGCTCAAATTTCTTAACAAGTCTGTTTTTTTGCCTAAGACCCATCTTCAAGGAAGTATAGTAGATTCAAGTGTTAGTTTCGAGTTACATCACAGTTGTTTGGTAGAGTCAAGTCATCAGGGATTCATTCTTAAAGCAGTGTTCTGCCTCAAAATTGTCTGTTCCATAACTGATGAGAATAGTTTTAAGTTTTTGTTTTTCATGAAGTTAAAGGCTGGACCAACTGCATCCTACAAAAGCTTTGATTGTAGCATTAAGTTCTCACTACAGAATGTCTTTAAAAGAAATAGGCAACAGTTTTACTTCAATTAATACTGTAGGAGGCTCTGTGAACATCCATGAAACTATACACTTTAACATGACACTATGAAACTTTTCAAGAGGTTACTGTGCTGAATAATTCATTTTCCTAAAATAGAAAATGTGAATTATGATTGGCCATTTAAATAGTGTTGCAGAATCAAATGGCAATAAAATGGAGCTTATCAAATATTCTTATCAGAAATTTTATAGCTCATTGTACAAAGTAATGTGAAATGTGTAGATCAGAATGTAGTAACAGCTAAGTGAACAGACTTTGGCACAGATGGAATTTACAGAAGTCCTTTCTGTAATGAAGCCATGGTTGGGCATCTGGGGAAGATCTTTTTACCCACATATCTTAGATTATGTAGCCTTTCAGACAGCCTGTACCATAGTATGTATATTATCTGAAATATGGAGTAGTGTGAGGAGACCCAAAGGGAAGGATGTGGTTCCCATTGAGAAGACTGCCACTACTAAAACTGGTTTTCAGTCTTCTGGATTGTAGGTTTGAAAGGAAGAAGGAAATAGCTTTTCCTGTAACACTGACAGTATTTCAGCTCTTTATAGTTTCATAACTCCTCAGTTCCTCCAGTACAGATAAGTGAGTGCAAAATCTTGATGACAACAGTTATAGCCATATTCACACTCCTGCTTTGGAAGGGGTGAACTGCTGATTGTTTACTGGGTCCCACAAACAGAGAGGATGCAGCAAAAGAAAATTGTGCTTCAGAAAGATTTGTGAAATTGCTTTGTTTTTCTGCCTTATGAAAATGAATAAAGCCAAGATGGTGTCCGTCACAGCGAGCTGATACTGAAGCACCTTGACAGAATGATCAGATCAGCTGTGCTTGCATGTGCAGAAGGTGTGCATTTTGGGGTTGTACATCGGGTGGTTCCTCAGATAATAATCCTAGTGATTACAGAAATGCTATTAGTAAGCATCTGAGTATATAAGACAGAAGAAAGTGAATCAGTATGTTATGATTCTTAAAGACTGCAAAAGTTTTTTCAATTATTTTTTAAAATTAAACATTAGTATGAAATTTCACTACATAATTCTGTAAGAAATGCATTACTGTTTAGTGTCATGTATCTTAAATTTAGTTTCTTCTAACTTTAGTTTCCAAATGGATTAGTTACTGTCCTCAGTACAATGCACTACAAAATTCCACTCTTAAGAAAACAGAAAAGGATGGCACAATTTAATAGACAAGTGCAAGTGAAAAAGGGTTCTTTGAATGTAAATGATACAAAATAGAGAAAACAAGGAAAATTAATCTTTTTTAGGTCTCCTGATTACTTGTCTCTGCTCAGTAATATCACTTCAGTTAGCATGTAATGTAATTCTCTAATGTGACAGAATGTGTTTAGGTCAGAGGAGATAGAGGTAACTTTGGTATTTTTCCACCTGGAAGGAAAATGGGGCTGAAGTATAGTTCGTGCAGTAAAATTTTAATGTCTATTAGCATTATTGTTTGGTGCAACATTACCATGTGATAAACTTATATACCTGAAGTGGTGTCTGTTTTCCCCTTCTCACGTGGAAGTAAAAATACAGACTTAGGAAGTTTAAACCACAAGGTTTTATTTTTTTTACAAAGTTGATCTAAACAAAACTGTTTGGAGCAGTGCATTGCCAAGTGGAAAGTAAGTTAATAAAGTGCTTTATTAAACTGTTCTCAAATATAAAGCAAATCTGTCCTTCCATTCTAGAAAAGACTGAAGCCCAAATATGCCAGTATATTGTCATGTGACAAGTATTCCCATAGTTCAGGCATAGAAAATAATTAAATCTTAGTTTGATATTGCTGGCCTTTCCACATTTAGGATGTCTGAGGAGTGTAGATTGCTATTCTGGAGGATTATTGAAATAGGAATAATTTCATATCATCTATATTCTTACAGATATGTATTCTATAATTTCCCCTTTATCAAAGTGCCATCCAATTTTTATATTAGGTAAACATTTATTTCCTTTCAGTTTCCCACTGAGGCTTGTAATCATAGTTTTCAGTTGATAACAAGATTTACTTCTGAATACAGAGGTTTTCATAAATGTTGACATAGTCCCCTGAGTCTGATGCAATTAAACCATTAGTAAACAACTATAGCTTCAGTACAGCAGCTGAGTGCATTATAAAACTTCAAACTTGGCCCAGGTTTTCCAGGAAAAAAAAAAAAAATTTAAAAAAGTCAAAGATTTTCACAAAATCTGTGGTTTCTACAAACGTCCTCTACCAGGCAAAAGGTAGAAAAACATGTGTGTTTTCCCTTGGTGGCTGGGTGGTCAGCCTGAGAAAGGATGCAGGGAAGTAATCCACTCCTCCAGCCTTGTCCCGGGAACATTTTATGAAGGTAAGGGATCTTTGGGGTTTCTAAGCTTCAGTAGGTGCTACTGGTACTGAAACACCATTTAGAGTCAGGGTAAAACTCTGGGATCTTGGATTTAGCTATGGTTAGGCTGTCTGTATCTGAGAGACATCTAAGCTCCATTTATAGTTAATGGTGAAAAGAGAAAGACAGTTGCGGAGTGCAATTCATCTTACCTGCTTTAGTCATCTATTTATGGATGAGATCACTCATTCCTTAGAAATGCCCCTTTATCTTAACCTTGGAAAGAGCCACACAACACCTTTCCTAGTTAGTGTTGGAATAAAAAATATTTCATCCATCATGGATGGAGAGACTGTAAAAGTGTAAATGTTACTGTTGCTTTGATTCTGCTTAATCAAGAAGAATTTTACATAAAGCCACTTCCTTTTGCAATTACAAATCATAGCTTTTTTGGCACTGATAACATTTTTTTAAACAATGTTTAATTATCATTCATGTCACTTTGTTTGAATTATCCCTCTTTATGAATTCTGATCAGAATTGTTTTAGTGAATGGACTCAGTAATAAATGTGTTTGATGTGTGCACATGTAAGAATTACTAATGTGTGCTGTACGTTGTCCACCTGTAGTAATGTGATCAGACGTTGAGTCCCTAACTTCTGGTTCAGTAATCAGTCTATTTGCTACATGAAAACTAATACAGAAGTGGTTTTGAGGGTGGTGGAACAGCATGTGCTTCAAAAGAAATTAAGGATGGTTTTCTAAGCAGTATTTTATTCATTTTCTCTATGATAGCATGAGACTTTCCATCTTTTTTTGTTCTTATTTCCTAATCTGGACCAAATTCACCAGTTTAAAGCAGGTTTACTTGTATTCTAAGTAGTTTTTAAAAAGATTTTTTATTTCTCTATGTATTTTTTTGTCTAAACACATACTCTAAAGCTTGTGAAATTGTATTTGTCAGAAGATCCAGATATATTTTACATTTTGCTTTCTAGGTTCTAATTTCACTCCACACAGAATGATATAGAATGCTTCTAGTTGTCTGCCACTACATTCTCTCCAAGATAAAGTGTTCAGTATTTCACCACTCCTAGTTACTTCAACATTTGCACTGACTTTGAGTAGTCCTATTACATTCACTTGGTTTAATAATGAAGCATTTTTTGCTTAATTACTTGTGCTTCTGGCATTGGTTTACAAATCATTAAATAACTTATTCTCAGTGTAGCCCCTATTTACTTTCATAATACCTGGCATGAAAATTACCATTGTATTGTGATACAACCTCCAGACCCTTTCCTTTTGTTTTGCTATCTCTAAAAGTCAAGCCTGCTAAACTACTTGTAGAAGAGTGATGGTCTTAGTTCTCTGGAAGCCATCAGAACCACATTGCCTTCAGTTTTGTAGATGGAATAGCGCACTGAAGGAACCAGAAGTATATTTTCTTGCGTATTTTCTTTTTTGGTTTTGGTCATTGGTGCCCCTGAAATATTTATATGAACCGTTGGTATTTCTTATAACATATATATTTAACTTCCAGCCCTTGCATACTATCTTTGAGATCCCTTCTGGCTTTACAATGCATTTTGCATTTTCTCAGATAAGGAATGTGCTTTGCCTCTTCCCTCCCCGCTGTGCCGCTGAGCTGTGTGTTTACTTGTCTTTAGCATCCAGTGTTTCTAAAGAGAGTTTTTTTCTTCAGACTGCTCAAAGTGCTGCAGAACCTCCTGTTCAGGTTCTTAACATGCTTGTTGTTAGATTAAGTGGAACTTAATCTGTTCATACTTTGTCATAGTGCAGATCACTGTGCCTTTTTCCTAGCTAAAGTTTTGGGTTTCTTTTTCTCATTGCAATATGCTGGCCTCTTTGAATACCTGATAGTAGGTCCAAATAGGAATGGGTTGCCCAGGGAGGTGGTTGAGGCCCCATCCCTGGGGGTCTTTAAGGCCAGGCTGGATGAGGCTCTGGGCAGCCTGATCTAGTGGGAGTTGTCCCTGCTCATGGCAGAGGGGGTGGAACTTCCGACCCTGAGAGATTCTGATTCTGATCTGTTTTAGCAGAGGACTTAGTAGTGTTGGCTTGATGGTTGGACTTGATGATCTTGGCGATCTCTTCCAACCTAAAGAATTCTATGATTCTATGATAGTAAGTGATCACCTTGATTAGATGGGTTGATTTTTTTGTTGTTGTTGTAGAGAAACCACTGTCTAATTTGAACTGTTTGTAAGTCACCTTAAAAAACCCTAATAAATATCCCTCCTATCACAAGCAACCTAAATTCCTATCCATTCTTTTTACTCCCACATATTAGGTTTAACATCAGAGTTCATTATTGTGTTTAGCTTCTGTGACCAAAACCCCTGAGAAGGAAATTTCTCAGCTTTAGAGAAATTTGGATGAAATTATATAATTTTAATGTGACTTTATGTATGATTATGCTTATGCTTAAAAATGTATGATCTGTGTGGCAGTCACACATATATAGGTTTTGTGTGAAAACATCTTTATCACACGGTGTTCCAGGCAGCAAGGAAGAAAATCAGTATTTTTAAACTGAAAGATGGACCTTTATATATATAAAAAATAAAACAATACAATATCCTATTTTTATTCTGTTATTGCTATTATTATTACTCTAGTCCAAAATGCCCACTCTGAAATATTCAGGCACTTCTTGCAGGCAAGAGTTACATTGATTGCATTAGTTTCCAGGTTAATTTGTGTGCTAGAGTCCTAATTTTATGAAAAAAAAAAAAAGAAAGAAAAATTGTATTTTTCTTGAAAACCCATACTGACAGTTTTCCCAAGTAAGAAACCAATATCCTAGGGTTCCATCTTCCCTTCCTCTCACCCTGAAAAACACACACGATAACATGGTTTTTTTTAAAAAAATCTGATTCCTTTTAGAAGAGAGCAGGATATCCAACGCATCTCTGATTTTATTTCTCCTTTATGCAAGAAGATATATTTAGATTTTTAATTTTCCTGAAAGCAAGACTCTTTCCTAATACCTAAAATAATATTTTAGTGTTTCCTTTTGGTTTATCTGTGCTTTATCTTTTGTGTTGTCTCTCTGCTCAAAATAAGGTTCTACTTTCTCTTTCATTTTTGTAATCCCAAATGATGTGTATATTAATGAAAGTATGCCTCAGTTTTCCATCTGTATCTAAGGACAATGACAAGTATCTGTATTTTGTATTACACAATTTCTCTTCTCCAGATACAGTATTTCTTGAAAGTAAGTTTCACTCAGTGTTTCTAAGCCTCTAAATGTGAGTAATGTGTTTGTTTCATTGGAATGGAAATAGGGATAATTACGTTTGCTTGTAGTGCATCATATATAGTGAGTTCTCTCTATCTTTATTAATCCCAGAAACTGTGATGTCCTTTGCAATTACTCACAATTTACATTTTGTCCATGTAATGAGGAAATAATTTTTCTTATAAATCATGTATTTGTTTTGTACACATATATTTATTTCTGTACTGAAACTCCTGCAGTATATTTTAAAGCACACAGAATAAATCTCAGCAGCAAGAAATCTTGGTAAAATATCTGACTGTATAATCCATCTGGTCTGACTAGTTCTGAATTCATTAGGAGTCTCTTATGATCAACATCTGGTAGGATTAGACTGTCCTGAACAACAAGGATTTAGCTTGCAGTACTTACATGCAGCTTTAGTGAACCAAAAGGTCATCAAAAATATCTGTTAAAAGCAAAGTAGTATGATTAATCTAAAAATTATTTAATTTATTTTATAAGTGGCAGAGTTAGGATTAAATGAGCAAACTGCATGTTTAAATGTATAATCTGATACCTAGTTTGAGCTGTTGATCCGTAGAGACCCCTGAAACCAAACTATCATCTTTAGACTGGCAATCCATCAGGAATATCACCTTTCTTTACTCTGTGCCTGGTGGAAAGGGATAAAATTGGCTTGATGAAAATGAAATTACGTGGTGCTAGCTCTTTACTCCTGGTAAGCAGGTGCTTTCACTAATAATCCCACTGAAGTGAGCAATATCTGTTCACCTAAAACAAAATCAGTACGTGTGCAACTTTTATATTCTCATGAGTTATTTCTATATTGTACATAAGAAATCATCATACAGAGATCATATAGGAAGTAAAAAACATGCCAAAACTCAAAATTCAGTGTCAGTGCTCTGAGAGCACCAAAACCCTTTCTGTCCCTGACCAGCCTGCTGAGGCTGCTTCCCAACCCAGGACCCAGGACCCCGTCTCAGCTTAGTCCGGTGCCGCCAGTCCCTGCCCCAGTAATGCTGTGGGATCACTGGTCTCTCTCTCCATCACAGCCATGCCTGGCACGAACCCTGTTGGTCTGGATCCACTTCATGCCCTATCCTCAGACCTGTCCTGTCGGTATGAACCTGCCCAGCAATCACAGGACCGTGTCTGACCCTGCCCACTCTCACCAGACATGATCCTGTCCCAGACTCATGGATGGCCTTCCCAGCTTTACCCTGGACCTCCGTTATGGATGTGAAGGTGACTGGAGGTGTAGTCTCAGGGCTGAAGCTGGCTGTTTTGTACATGTGTGTTCTGCTCCCCTCACTGGAGTGCTGGCTGGTGAGGTCCCTGGTCTGGAGTCTGTGTTGTTGCACTCAAGTGCTTCTTCGTTAGGGAGCAGCCAGCCCTTGCCGGTCCCCAGCATTCACTTCCTTTCCTTAAACCTGCACCCATCCTTCCTGATACAGACCACAAGACTATTGCAATTTGGTCTCATCCAGATTATTTTTTCCCTTTTTTTTCTTTTTTTTTACAACCCATTTATTCATTCTATCTACACTTTCAGTTTTCTAGAGATTAAAGAAATTTATTTCTTTCTTGGCAGTGCAAGTCCTTGGCTGCTCAAAACCCCTGTATTTATTCCCTCAGGTGCAGGGTCAGGGACTTTGTTGTTTGCCTCTCAGACATCACTGAATTTGATACAACAGCTATAAGTTGGGCAAGTATTGCTGCCATCCTATTCACAAAAAAAAGGCACAGCCAGACTTGGTAGCAAACTTTAAAATCTTATTTTGCTCATGTGAGCTGTATCACAAAAGAGCTCTGGCAGAATGAGGAGTAAAAGCCACTTCTCTTGCATCCCATCTTCACTTGTTGCCACTTTCTACACATTTCTGCATATCATTACACAACGATCTAAACTTTTCATTTTTTGGAGCTTGCTCCTGGGTAGGCATATTTGCACCCCAGTAATTTTTTGAGGTTGAGCACACATTGATCTATTAAATATGTAGCATAGTGAAGTACTGATTTTATCTAGGTTTGTATGCAGAGCAGCGTAAAAGCTCTGGTTTTTACTGTGAGTGAACGCCCAGGGTCTCCAGCAGTGCTTTGTGAAACCTTCCAGGTTTATTGATCATCAGGTCTGGTAATTCTCATTTTGGGAAAATGAGAAGTTGGTATCTTTAAAGTGTGTAAAATTTCTATAAACAGATACAGAACTACAGCCTTCATTAAGTTGTTAACAAGGGACTAAAACCACATGGAACTACACTACTTCTGTATTATGCCAGTGCAAGATTTACTTAGGAGCTGCAGATTCCCACCAGAGCTTAATGCAGTTTTGTTACAACATTCTACAGCAGTTTCCTCCAGTGGAAATTATCCTATTCTACACAATAAAGAAGCAGATGTACAGTAGTTTGCAATTTTCTTTACTCAAAGTTGGCAGAATGAAAGAATTACTGCTGAGCTCTACTGCTTGTACCACTGGTGATCTACTTTCCAGGACTGCATGTAACTGCTGAAACAAAACACACAGCATTTTGTATTCCAAGTTTCACAAATTTAATCCAGAATTGCAACATTTGCTACAGGAATTGGCAGCTCCTTAGCAAATTCTGATGTTGGACCCAAATCCAATTCAGATGACTCTATAGTTAAATTTATTTGAAAGAAATAAATAACTTCTGCAGGAAAGAACCCCACAAGTTTCAATTCTATGAGATAGAACAGATAGAAAGGAAGAAGGAAAAGAACCTGAAGATGGTGGGGAAAAAAGTATAGAAATAGGAAACAAAGGCTGGAATATTTATTGAAAATACCCCTAGACCAGACACAAGATGATATGTGTCAGACTAGTGGTCATAACATTGAAAGGGGAAAAAAACATTGTCTTCTAGAAAAACACTGTCAACCTTGTAAATTCTTATAAAGTGCCTACTATCTTGTGATAATGGGAAAGAAACATCTTTCTTTTGGCAAAATCTCCACAACAGATGCATCTGAAAAGCATCCAATATCTGATTGTGGCAGTTAAGGGAAAAGGATTCCAACCTCTTTGGCACCAAATGTAATAAGGTGTGTCTTTTGGAGGGTTGGTCAGTAGTTCAACGAAAAGTCCAAGAGCTCTGAAAGCCACATAGTGTAGGGCTTGTAGCAGATGGGGCCAGGGGGGTGTCAAGGAAATTTGTGGCTGAATTTAAATAAGTATTTCTCTTAAAAAAAATCATATTGTTTCTCAGGGAAAAAAAATCACGTGCAATTGAATACTTCATCTGCAGAGTTCATGAACAAGTTCTGAAGGGAAGGAATCATAGCAAGCAGTAGACACTTTGAAATGTAATTTTTATAATCATGTCAGCCTTGTGCCCTCCACTGAAGCCTATCTGTAAGTGTTAGTCTATTTTCATAATATTCAACGTGTATTTTTTATAATTTTTCTCATGTCAATAATGTCAAAAATTTGACTAACCAGTATTTGGTGAATCAGCGGTTTTCTGCTCATATCAGCTGAGCAGTGTTAAGCTAGTTTCTCTGAGATTAAAAGAATGACTAGAAATGGCTTAATAAAAAATCAAGAAAATATCAGAAAAGGAAACCTAGAACTAAAAAAAATATTTTACAGAAGAAAGTAGGACAGTACAGGGTAGAAGCATATGACAAGTTGTGTGCCTTTGGAAAATATAATTCTGTTAGCTAAGGAAAATTTTACTTTTTCTAGCTAAAGTATGATAGTTTTAGTGAACTTTCCAATGACCCCCTGTATGGGTTGTTGGAAAGTATCTGTATATGATTTGTAGACTTCTAAATTTTCCTATTTAATGTCACATTTATTTCTCTTCCATGTTTTGTATTTTCTGCATTTGCATTTGAGATGCTTGTTTTACACTGCGATATTCTTCTCCTATTTCTGTTATAACAGACAAATAAAAAAGACAATTGGTGCAATTAATGTGATCATAATAGTATGATGAGGACACAGAAGTGTTGCTCCAAGAAAGGGGGAGGACACTGGAGTTCATTAAGCTTTACTGATCCCTAACTGATACAAGCTAAGCTCTGCTGATTCATGCTACATCAGCTGAGAGTGTTTTCAAATCAGAACTCAGCAATGAGAATATGTAAGAGTTTTCTTGATGAGTCTTTTCCCTGTATAGAGTCTCAAACAACATTTTGGCTATAAGAAAGCTTTTGGTTTTAACCATGCTAGAAAAACAAAAGAATTTTCCATCACCACGATACAAAGTAGGAGCCCACTGTGATCTTTTCATCACACATAGTAAAGCTCTTTATGTACTACACTTGTTGATTACGGTGGTGAAAGAACAGTGCTTTGATCAGATGGTAGGTGAAACTGAAAAAATAATGTGGGTGCATATATCATCATCAAGATCGTTGCTTGTCGTTACAGTGACAAATATAGCCCATCTGCTTCCTCCTCACAGAGTCTCTGTTCACTAATTTGCCTTTTTCTCAACTTCTGACAGGTGAGGAATGATCTGACTGGTGTCCTGTATGGTGAAGACATTGAGATTTCAGATACCGAGAGTTTCTCTAATGATCCTTGCACAAGTGTAAAGAAGCTTAAGGTATGAGCTGCTGTTTGAGGAGTAAAGAGAAAGTAGTGATTATGTCATGGCATTTGGTTTGTTTTCGTTTTTGTTTTTTTTTTCTTCTTATGAAGAAGGCTAATGAAACAAAATTTGCATAAGAATGATATACTGCTGCATTACGTTGCATGACAAGATTAACGAATGGTGTTTTGAGGACCTAGTCCTGCTTAAGTGGATGAATGTCTATGCATATAATAAATATTTTTCCCATAGAGACACTAAGTAAAGCAACTTGTTGCTGGCTTAATGTTTGCACCTAAAGCACCAGTCTTAATGATAATACATGTGAAAGCTTTTGAAGTTTGGAACTAGAACCCTTTTAAGGTAAATTAGCATGTAGCAAAAGCATTGAGCATCTTTCCATTAGCTTCACTGCACATTTTAGATTGAATTCTTTGCTTATATCATCTGTATTCTTTCATATGAATCGTAGGGAAAAAAGGAAGAATAAATTTGATAGCAGAATAATTTGCCATCCTTCTCATATTATAATGATTTATTAGGTTCCTACCATCTCCTAAAATTAAAACTATATTTTAGCATTACTATGCAGTGCAACCAACAATAAACTAGACAAGGGAGATACAAATCTTAAACTGCATATGAAAATGAAATAATGACTGAACAGAGAAAGCGCTTTTAAATTGTAAAGATCAAATCATTGCTGGCATCAAATACATATGACATATAATCAAAGCCATAATCTTGCAGATACACAAATATGTGTAAAACAGATTTTAAAACCCCTAATAAACTGAATGGTATTAAAAACCTAAAATGAAAGCAAGGATATTGACCTGTATAAGACCAGACCACCACTGAAGCGAACTGGAAAAGGTCTGAAGCATGGTAAACTAAACGTGCTTTATTATTCCCATGGTCTAGAGATGCAAGCCTGAATTTTTAAAGCATAAACAAATAAAGATTATATTTATAGCAAATAATTTGTATCTACCCTGTCTAAGTCAGATGCCATTTGCTATCTGGGGTTGAAAAGATGCTAGTTTGTGACATTGGTATAGTCCAAATTTTTTACAAGTTCTTTAACCCTTGGTGTCAGAAAACTAGTAATCTGAAGGCATAGCTATTTAAACCAATGGATGATATAATAAAAAGAAAAGATCCATGGAAGCATGTGTATTTAGGCTGAATTTTAGAAGAAGTAATGAGATTCTAGCCCTTTTGTATGTCAACAACACACTGTTTGTTTTATAGGGAAGACAAGAAGACTCCGACAAACAATATATTAAAGTTATCTCTTGAGCTCTTGTTCAGAACAAATTACTACAACAATAAATAAGCAATATCTAGGCAATTGTTTATTCTTGACAGGAATATAAGGTTACTTGTCCTTAGGTTTGTATGTTAGGCACAACTTAGCTATCCAATTCCAAAAATGTTCATTCCTTTCTTCAAGATGGAAGCCTAATATTGGTAAACTGGTGTCTGCTTACTGTACTTGTGATTCAAATAGGTGCAAAATACATTTTATTTTTGTAAACACAGTTTCAGTTAATTAAATTAACACTTCTTCAATATAAAATAAAAATATCTGGTATGATTTGCAGAAATCTGTTTTCTGTTTTTCCCAGCAATACCTTAATTTTTACTGCGTTTACTCCAGCCTCTTTGAATCATGGTTGGAAAGTAAATTTAGGCTTAAGGGTATCTTTAAAACTCATTTTTGTGTTCAGAGGTAGGGTTGTTGGAGGATATACATTTGTACATCAAGTTCAAAGTTTAAAAATGCTAAGCATGCACAGGCAAATCTTATGAGCAATAGCACTCCTGCTTCCAGCTTTCTTATATCTTGCACATAGGACAAAAAAAATTGCAATAAATGAATTCGTTCAATGAAACAGTTTCCATCTGATTTCCCAAATACAATAGGTGTTTTGGATAGTGACTGACCATGAGCTCTCATTCTATCAGTCAAGTTAATTAAATTCTAAAATTCTGGGCTGTGAACAGGTTTGGATGGGGCCGCAGCCTGAGTGAGTGACACGCACACTAACATAGACATCAGCAGGTTTTGCCAGCACATTATGATGGTGTGAGCTGATGTCCTCTAGTTCACCTTCACCATCAGTGATTCCACAGCTCAGGTCTCGTCTAGAGTTCTTCGAGTGGACATCAGACATTTAGAAGGCAGAACATGTGGATACCTCTATTGACAAAGTTACCCAGCTTTGAGTAGATTTATTGATAACATCTTGACTGTCAGATACATGGTAGAAAATAAGACAGTTTATCTGAGCTGTTCAATTTAGATATTTCATAAAGAGCCTGCCAAGACATCGACTTTTCCTGGCAGATGAGATATTGTAGCAATCCCTCTCTGGAAAGCTGTGTAATACAACATTGTGGTGTTATTCATTAGAAATGAGACAGATTAAAATCTGATCACAGAAGGAAAGCTCTGCAGACTGGGAAGGGAAACAAAGAAACAAAATAAATAAATAAATAAATAAATAAACCAAACAAACCTGCCTATTCCAGCATAATGTGCATCACTCAACAACCCTGAAAAGGCTGAAGAGTGCCTCAGATCTACAGCTGTTAGAAATGGCAGTAGAGGAGACAAGTTGTTCTTCAACCCTCAGTAGAGGATCTTAGATGTCTTGATCCTCACTGTCTTCAGGGTTTATACTACGCAGCTACCAGCAGTACCATAGACACTATATTTAGTGGAAGAATAATATCCTCACCTATATGAAAGAAAGAAGTGAGCAAGAGCATCGTTCATTTTTGAGATTGTGCTATAGACTGCATTTATAAAACATGTTTTTATGGAGAGTCCACCACAACTGTGGATAAATGAAATATAAGTGTTCTTCATTTTCTTGTTTGAACTTTAGTCCATATGGGAACATATGTATTGCTTACTGAGGGGCAAAGTTTAAATGCTGATATTGCTACTCTAATCTCTAAGAAGAGTAAATATGACAGCTCACCATCTGGCAAATGGTCTAAACATTGGTCTTTTTATGTAAGTGCAGTTTTGGGAGTTGCCTTCCCCCTGGGATGTTTTTAATCATCTCATAGATCACTTGCCTAGTTCCATGAATTAAAAACTCTTCTGTCAAATATGCTTTAGCTCCATCGAAGCAATTTAACAGTTCTGTGAGAGAATATTTGACACTTGCTGGGATCCAGTAGGTGACTTCTTTGATCCCTGAAAGAGAGTTACACTGTGTTAACTTGTGTCAGTCCCAGAAGAGTTGATGTAAAGGAATATCTTGTCAGGAAATCATACTGGTTGATAGCCAGTTAACAGTGTAACTGAAGGAGGAAAAAAATTATGTCCCAGCAAGCATATAATGTATCTCTTTGCATAAGACTATAATGTGGACATATATCCTGACCTGTGGGTGCTGACATAAACCCATCTCTGTTAAACTTCATTATCCACCCAGGTAAAATCTCTGCAAGGGATTTGAGCTATGTCCTGTGTGAATTCGAAGCTTTAGTCTCTCTTAGGCAGGACAAAGCCAGCAGACTCAAACCTAGCATCAAAGAGATGCTTATTTACCATCTTGAATGCAATTCTTCAGGAACAAATTTGGGAAAAATGTGAAAGGGGATGCAAAAAGCAGAGTTGGGCGGATGAAGGTTTACTGAGGAGTATGTCATTGGCAGAGGAAAAAGGCTATGCGCCAAAGAGGAAAAGACATTTTACAGACATTCCTAAATTAGTTCCTTCTATGTGTCCAAGTCTCATTCTGGATCTTCATCCCAGTCTAAAGCTCCTTGCTTACTCAATGCTATGTTCTGCTTCTGTTACTTCTCATCACCCTCTGAGTATCTTTGTCTAGATTGTGTACCGTTTTCCTCTGGGCTTTCTGTGATTGTGTTTGTTCTAACACCAGTTATTTGTTAAACTTCCTCTTTGCCATACCCTTAAAAAGTCCTAAGTCTCCCTCCTAAGCTTTTTATTCAATAATGGTCTTAATCCTGCCGCTACCTTCCCAGCTGTTTGCTCCATCTTTGCCTAAAAAGTTTAAATACTTATTACTCAAATTCCTATTGGGTCTGTCTCTCCTTCCCATGTGCCCTCTTTTTTCTCACTGGATCCTACCTCCAGTCATTTTATTTACTGACTCCCAGCATTATTTTCTTGTATCCATATCTTGCCAGTGCTGAGCATATGTAAATTCTGATTTTCCGCACTGCTTAAAGGATTAATACCTGCAGAAACGTGGAGGAGAACTGGGGATTCATATTTCTGTCAGAGAAACCTCCTTTTTCTTAGCATATTGCCCGCAATAAAAAACTTGCAAAATAACATTATTAAGGTTATAACTTTTAAATCTTTGGAAAAAAAAATCAGAATCAACTTTCTTCTGCTACTCTTCAGTGGCAAAATGCTTGAAATGGCGGACTCATAACTTACACTTTCATAGGTGATAACAGAACGTCTTTTGATCTTCTTCATTCAGTTTGTGGTTGTATACCATCTAAATCTTGTAATGAATGCAGAGATGTTAGTGTCCTTCTTCAAAACCAGTAATTTATATGTTAACATGAAAACGAAGTAATTTAGGAAAAAGAACATCTGGGTATTTCATCTTGGCTCAATCATACATCCCAAGGATGACAGGAAGATAAGAGATTGTCAAGTTCTAGAGCCACAGCTTATGTTTGAGATTGAGTCATGAAGCTTTCAAGCTAAGCATCAGGGATTCTTGAGAACTTGGTTTGGATGTGCTTCTCATACTTAGCAGATTTCCTGCTCTGGCATTGGAAGCTTGGCTCATACTGGAAGGGAAGATTCCTGCCTGACAGAAAAACTAACTTCTTGAATCCTTATTCAGATATTTAGATGGTCAGATGTTCAGAACTGGGATCTCCTGGACAAGTCAGTAAAGACACACATTTGCTTGGGTGCCTGAACAAGAGCAGAACACGTTTGAAAATAGGATTGACTGCCAATAGTAAAATGAGTGGTCTACTATGCCTTGGGTGAAAAGCATTTTCAAGATGAGTTTCTCATGTGCCTGCTTGCTTTATAGACTAAAGGAGTTGTAGAGCCAGCCACATACTCATGTGGCTGAATGTACAGGATTTGGGTCTGAGTGCTATTGTCAAACTAATTGCACAATGATATTATATCAGATAATCCTTGCATACAGTAAGGCTGTTAAAATTAGAGGGTATTTCTGAGAAAAAAAATAGGCTGGATTTAGTTCTTGTAGTGCTCTACAGGAAAAGAACAGTCATTGTGGGAAATGTACTGTGGTTTATGGGATAGTCAGGTAGAAGCAATGTTTTAAGGGATGGCACCATGCACCACGGAGACTACAACCTGTCTGAAGGCTGCAGCACAGCCCGCGGGCAGCAATACTGCGTATGGGCTGCTGGGCTCTGCCCCACTTGCTGCCTACGGGCTCTGGTGCTCACAAACTAGCAGGCCACACATTTGTTGGTTTGGTTTGATTTTGTTGTGTTTGTGGTTTTTTTTTTTTATTTTATTCACTTTATTATAAAATGAAAAGGATTTTTTATAAATTCAAGACTATGTTTAATAATTAGGTGCTGTGTCATTTATTTTTTTGTCCAAACTCTACTACTCTTTTTTCAAATATCAAATCTGCATTTTTATGTTCAAAGAGGTCAAGCAACTCAGATTCAGAGTTCCAAGAATGACCAAAATTATTTTCAAAATGTGAAAATAGAAACAATGGATCAGAAGGGGTTTTTTTTTAGGAATTTGCATAATTCCTAAAACTACTTGTTGACCTTTCAAAAACTGTAATACTATTGCTGCAATGTATGTAATTTGTTTATTTAGTTTCATGTGACCTTGTTAGATTTGCTTAAAAATAATCTGATCTACTTCAGTAAGACTTACATTACTTTATGAATCTATGGCTAAATATAAAATTAAAAAGAAGTAGCCTTATTGAAAATGCACAGATTGAGAATGAGCAAAGCATATTATGTTCTTTCTGACTTTAACCATGCTAAGAGTGGTACTAGATTCATGCATTGAATTGCAGAAGCATTGTAGTGTCTTGTACTGTCCATCATAATATTTCTGCTGAACAGGAAATAAACATTGAAATTATCTAAATGGAAATCTTTGATAAATTGATTTAATTAAAACTGAAATGTTTGTTGCCACTGAAGCTCATACTGAATCATCTGTTTATTTTTTCCTTGGGGAGGGAAAGTGCTATTAGTAATTCTAAACAAGTGTTTTACAAAAGAAATAAAACATCAAATTTGCTCAAACTTTTGCAGAGAGCTCGGCTTTTGTGCAAAATGAAAGGTAATATTAAGTCATAAAATCTGTCTGTTCTGTGTTTTATAGATGTTAACAGCGATTTTTCACATGAGAAAAAAGCTAGCCTTGTTTCTGAAGAAATATTTTCCTGCATATGGTCCTGAATTTAGGAGTATTTTCTTAATATGTTTCCAAGTATGAAAGTAAAATGATCTCTTTTTACTTCAGTCATAGATTCTTAAAGTGTGATTATTTTTTTTTAATGTGTGGAGGTGGGAGGAAGAAGGAGAGGTGAGATTGACAATGTGTTATAGTGACTGTGGAGAAGATGTTGTATGAGTAAAACCTTTAAAAAAAACTAAAGTGAGCATAATATCAAGGCATTTTATCCCACAGATCTCCAGTCTCTTAACTTTATAGCACTAATTCATGTAAGCAGGGAAAAGCATATAATTTCAGCTGGTTTTAATATGCAAAATTTTAAAAGAAATCTTGCGATGGATCAAAAAGAATATTTCATATTTTAGTGTTATTGAGTAGTAATAGTTGATGAGATAAACATTACAGTTTTATTCCCACTGCTGTTGCTTAATGTGTTCTTCAAACACCTCAGCTGCTGTCTTGCAGTATTTCAAGTTCTTGAACTCCAGGAAAATGGAATACTTCTGAATTCATTCTACTGTTGGCAGCTGTAATCTGTGCTGACTCTCTACATGATTTGAAGGGCCAACTGAAGTGGTTTCTTGAAAGGCTGTGCCTGTATTTAACTGCCACGTATTTTGTTCAATCTGCAGGGTAATGATGTTCGGATAATCCTTGGCCAGTTTGATGAGGAAATGGCTGTGAAAGTTTTCTGCTGTGTAAGTAAATATATTTAATTGCATATCAGAATAAAGAATGTGTTACTTCTGAATAAAAAATAATCTGAGCGTGCACATTTCCTCATGGGGTTCAGCACTGTCAAGGTTTATATGCTAAAAGGAGGTTTCACATCCTTACCTCCATTTCTGATCCAATAAAATACTTTGTACTTGACTTCAGTGGAACTGAGGCATGGACTACATGGTTAGCTGCTTCTTATTGCTTTCCTGTATTGGAATTAAATGCCAAATTGAGCTTGAGCATTTCTGTTCATGTCAGATCCAGGGAAGCACTTGTATATGTAGCAGCAGATAGAGAACTGCAAGGTTTGTTGAAGAGTTGTATTCTGATGATAATGTCTGCACGTGCGTGGCTTTGCATGCTTTGCCTTGCCAGAAGGAGAAATTCAAGCAGTTCCTATATGTGCTAACTAGCCAGCCCTAGACATTTCTGACACTTAAAATGTTTCTAATTGTACAGTTGTCATTCATTTTTCACTGCTGTACATTTTACATATTTTACACAAAAGTGAATTTAGTTTGTAAAAGATAAAGGGGTTTTTTTGAGGTAAAAGAAATATGGTAGACCAGCATGCATAAAATTCCCTATCCTCACCATTTGTTTGTTTGTGTGAATGTGCTGCAAACGTGCACGGTGTGATTGCCATTGAAATAGGACTGAAATTTGGGTCTTTATTTGTACCTGCTAAAAAAAAACCCTAAAGTCCCAAACAGGCATTTTTTAGTAGCCTAAATTTTGTATTGGTATTGAATTCTTAGTTTAAATAGCTAGATTAATTCTGTATGACTTAAGAACACAATAAATATAATTGAAATATAATTGAAAAGCAATGATGATGATATCTGAGTTTCAGAGTGTGTTTTAGTGTTCACTTGGAGAGACTGTTACCTATCCAAGCAAAGAAAGGAAAGACAGAAGTTCAAAATCTGAAGTGCTACATGTGCCTCAGACACATGTGGGCTCATACTCAGCATCTGTCCCAGCTGCTGGCAAAATCTGGGAAGGAGACAGTAGAGTATATTTGGAAGGAACAAAATCTCTTTGCATTCAAAAGAAAATGTAAATGAGTATTTTCTTTTTCATTCTTCTAATCTCTGATAGGTCTTTGTATTTTTTTTTTGCTCTGGCTTTTAAATTGAATCAACAGAGATAGTCTCCCATTTTTCCATTCCTGGAAGAAGGAAAGGTTCTTCCACAGCCCAGCTCCTCCTCAGATCTCTTGTGATTGGGCTGCATGTCCTCAGCTGGGCACTCCTAATCAGAAATGTCTTCCAATGTAAGACAAGAGATTGGCCTCACTTATGCCACTACCCTTAGTATCTAGTTGCTTTCCTCTACAGATCTTCTCCATGTCTGTGTACATGTGAGGCCACTGAAGAAATCTGAGAAGACCTCAGAGGGGCAGGGTGTCCTCTTGTCTGGACCACTCTAGTTTGAAGGATTTCAGATGGGGGATGTCCCTTTTACCTAAATGCCCACTGAAGCTTCCTGTGGCAGTGGTTTGGTACTAACATGGGAAGTGTGCCTAACTCAGGGCAGTTTAAAGAGTGGTGGCTGATCTAAAGTACATTAGTGTCAAAAATAATAAGGTGTATTTTTATGGAGCCTGGAGAAGTCTGAGAGACTGTGTATTTAGGCTTGTATAAATGTATTTATATGTTCAGCAGGAGACTTGAATGCAGGAGAGGGCAGTTCAAAATAGGTCATTTATACATTAATGCACTGCACTATGTCAGTAAGCTTGTTATTAGTCATAAAATATATTGTTGGCTCATGCACTCCTACAGCTATGTGTCTAAGGGCACAATAATTTACATATGTCAAATTTTTTAACCCCCTTCCCCAGGTGTATCTTCAGACAAGTTTCACTTGTGATTCCCTGTTATATTTTGCGAGGTGGTTGACGTCACCCAGAAAAAGGCCTTGAGTTTGTTAAAAGAAGGTGCTATGGTGCTAGTGCAAGATATTTTTTTATTTTATTTTATTTTATTTTGACTGTGGTTATAACCAGAATATTATTTGCTAATGATTTATGTAGGTAGGAAGAATGTCTGAAGTCTGCCTCAGTTTTCTGTCTGGATTCAACAATCATGTGCTGTGAGGTTTCCTCAGGATATCCATTGGAGTTTATATAGAATCATAGAATCATTTATTTTGGAAAAGACCTTTAAGATCAAGTTCAACTGCAAACCTAGCACTGCCAAGTCCCACTAAATCATGTCCTTTAGTGCCATATCTAAATGTCTTTTAAATACCTCCAGGAATGCTGACTCCACCACTTCCCTGGGCAGCCTGTTCCAGTGCTTAACAACTCTTTCAGGGGAGAAATTTTGCCTGATATTCAACCTAAACCTTCCCTGGTGGAACTTGAGGCTCTTTCCAGTCACTTGTTACTTGTGAGAAGAAACAGACCCCTATGTTGCTACAACTTCCTTTCAGGTAGTTTTAGAAGGTCATACGGTCTCTTTCCAGCCTTCTTTTTCTGCACACATGCACACACACACACGTAATTTAGTGGCAAAATTTAAAACATCACAGGACTAATTCAAGTCAAAGCAAATGTTAGCAGGTGTTTCCTACAATGATTTAAATAAGCTTAGCTATTAATTTAACACTAGTGTTGAAACCAGCAATTTTCATTCTATGGGAAATCTTAGCTTTCTGCTGTTATTTTCACTGCAGTGGGATGAATGTGATAGTTTTCATGGAATAGAAATCAGGGTGTTTTGCTCAAAACTTAACACCTCAACAATCAAACTGGTCAACTGTATTGGGTAGACATCGTCTCTTTTTAATTTGAAATTTCATTAATGTGACATTACATCTTCCCAAAAACTTCAGTTTTGCAGAAAATTTTATTTTTTAAAAAAATGTTAGTGGGACTTTTTCCAGTGTATTTTCTTTAATCCATAGAGATAATGCAGTATCACCATTTACACATCAAGACTGATGTCTGGCTGATACAATTATCTGTCTGAAGACAGTTAATGAATATGACTAACACATAGGTCACTGCACGACCTCTAGGTGGTTCTTTCAGCAAACATTTAACAGTGACTAAAGCCAGGCTTAATCAGCGTGGTTTATACAAAAGGACTAGACTCTGTTCTCCTTGAGCTGATAGATTTTTTCTGCTGAATGTCCACCTTGGAGTTAAAGGCACTATTGATTTTTAATGAGAAACAGATGCAGGTTCGTTGCAATTCAGAAGTCTACATCCTTGGAGGGGTGGGAAATAGGATGTGTCCACGCCGACATGATGAAAACATGACAGAAATTCAGTGGTGGTAACGTTTAACAAGCCTGTTACACAAACTGCTGGTAACTGTTTACTACACGTAGAAAGATCTCTTACAGAAGTTTCTTTGTTATAAATAAGAATCTCTTTATGGATTCAAACAAGAATCACAGAATGTTAGAGGTTGGAAGGGACCTCTGGAGATCATCAAGTCCAACCCCCCTGCCAGAGCAGGACCATCTAGTCTAGGGCAGATCACACAGAAACACATCCAGATGGGTCTTAAAATTGTCTCTAAGGAAGGAGACTCCACAACCTCCCTGGGGAGCCTGTTCCAGTGCTCTGGAAGCCTTACAGTAAAGAAGTTCGTCCTCATGTTGAGGTGGAACTTTCTGTGCTCCAGCTTGTATCCATTGTCCTATTGCAGGGCATAAGTGAAAAGAGGTAGCCCTTTTCTTCTTGAAGAATGAAAAGTTTTTTTAAAAATTAAAAAATTCAGTCTCACAGGTTGTCAAGGTTTTGTGTAAAAGATGTCCAGGACAGTTTCCTGTCTGGCTGACAGCAGTTTGAGACTTTGCAGCCTAGTTACAGTATGCAGGAAAGATTAGGGAATATATATGAATATGCTGCTCTGATTGTACAAAGCACATGTAAACCTTCTTTGTCTTGCTCTTGTATGCCAACAGATCTTCCCCTTAGAAACTAAAACCTGTAAAAAGTGGTTTTCAAAGAGTTCCATAAAGATCCACATATTTAAAGGAAATGTGTTTTTTTCAGCATCAAAATAATCTCCATTTAGCAGAATTAACAGGGAGGAAATGGTGGCAAAAGTATTTTTTTTAAGTCTTCTGGAATTCAAACACTGAAATGCCTGAACTGTACTGTCACTAGAAAAACTACTGCACGGTCACAGTTTTGTGGTGCTGATTTTGCTCCTTCTGTATTCCCCAGATTACCCTTCAAGCCCTATCACATACATAAGATCTCAACTGAAGAGCTGGGTTGGGTTTTTTTGTTTGTTTTTTTTTAAACCAAATTCTTGCAGGAAAGTGAAAGTTTCAGTGCAACCTTGTTGGGAATGATCCCTTGTTTCCGGGATTAAATTTCTGGCTATTTTGAAACTTCCTATTTTCAGCACATATCCCAGAACCTTTACAGATTATGCAGGAAATGGGCTTAAATGCTTGTGCAAACAGCAAACTTCCAACAGCTCCGATTTCAGAATAGTTCACATCCAGTACTTTATTGCAACCCATGATCTGATACTTTAACCTTTATAGTGCAGGAGAAGCTACAGAAGATTGTCCTTCTCTGACAGCAATATTCTGTGTCAGTTTGGGTCTTCAGTGATTTGAAGACTGTCAAATAAAAGACACTGTATCACTGAAAGATCTTGAATAACCTAATTATGTAATGGAAACTCTTTTAGACATCAGGAAGTACTGCTGGATGGGGTTGCTGGTTTCCTTGCAGGTGGACATGGGTTGCAGTGTCACCACAGCTGTACAGGAGTGGAAATGGGCAGGACGGCAAAAGCAGATGTGTTTCTGGAAGAGTAGAATAAATGAGCAAGAGAAAGACAAACAATTTATGTGGATTGTGGAATAACAAAGATATGAGATGCAAGGCAATGGGTTTCAGACAGGAGCACTTTCAAGCAGTTCTGTATACAAATGCATGAAATTTGATTTTAGCAGAACAAAAGCTCCTGCGACCAGGGGCCAAATAAATCTGCTTTGTGTGTAATACATTTATGAGTTGGCAAGATTATAATAGCCTTCACAGATTTAAAGCCCAATCTTAATTTGGGTATTAACGTATTTAGGAGGCTGTCCTATCTCAGTTTTTTTGCTATTCTTCTCTATTTATCTGGTAGGCTTTTGGTATCATCTTTGGGCTACTTTTCAAAACAGTTATGTTCTGAATGACTAATACGTCCTGTTTGCATTCTCATAATTTCCTCCTCCTGTAACATTTTCTGTGAAATGTAGTGGTTTTCCATTTAAGAGCTCTAAGATTGCACCATGTATTTCTAAAAAGTGGAAATTTTATCTTATGAGCATGTCTTGTATCTCCAGCATTGCTTGGATTAGAAGCTAAAGAGCCATGAAACATGCTGTTTTGAAATGTAGTCTGACTGAAATGTCAAAAGAAAAATATCTAGCTACAAGACAGTGAGAGAAACATCTAAGATAAAATTTGCTAATTTTATCCTAGAACACTCTTCATTGTCAATGGAATAGAATATCTGTTGTGAATACATCAGCTTTTAGGCACGAGCATATGTGCCTGACTAATAAGGCATTTCTGTTTCTTGTTACATGTATGTGCTACGTATTGAAAGGAGGTAACCATCATCTCAGTATCTTGGAGTAAAGTGGGCTGTATTCAGCACGCAAACTATATGGAATTTGACTTGAAGAAATTTGTTTCTGAAAAAAAAAGAAAACACTGAAATTTGCTTGCTTTATCAATTTATTCTTGATTAATGCTCCTCGGAATAAACTACTTAATGTCCCTGTGTTCCAAATTTTAGCACAGTCGTGTAATTCATATTTGCAACTTTGTGATTTGATAGTGCCTAGGATCCAAGATTTCTTGTTTAAACATATTTTGGTTTATGCAGTTGTTAGGATGATATTAGGATGATAATAATAGTTTAAACATGGTGGTCCTGCCACTCATGTAATAATGGTATTACGTAGAATTTTCTATGCAAAAGCTGAGACTTCTACCAGTGTTCTTCTTTATCTCCTCCAGTTTAAAATATAGTATTTTATTTTTCTGTTTTTGAATAGATGGTCCATTGAAAGCAAAATAGGCTTTAGTAAATTCTCTTCTCATGACTTGAATTTTTGAAGACGGGAATCTTGAAGAAAGGAGTCTTCATTATTAGCGAGTAGTTATTTTAAACTGTTCAAAATACTTGTGTATCCTTCAATTACACAATAATTTCATTAATAATGAAAAAAAAAAGTGAAGAGAAAGCAATTACTTTTATTTTTAATATGTCTATTACAATGTCTATTAGCTTTTCTGTTTTTCTTCCTTTATAGGCGTATGAAGAAGAAATGTATGGCAGCAAATATCAGTGGATTATTCCAGGGTGGTATGAAAACCTTTGGTGGGAGTCCTGGATTAATTCCTCACACTGTCTCAGCAAAAATCTTCTTGCAGCCATGGAAGGTTATATTGGAGTGGATTTTGAGCCTCTCAGCTCAAAAATTGAAAAGACCATATCAGGAAGGGTTAGTATTTTCCTTCCAACTATTTTATTATACCATCAACTGTCTCACCAGCATTATACCACCACTTGTCTCACCAGTGTCTTGACACAGCAAATCACCAAGGAGGGAAGTGAATCTAAAGGCTTCTTCTACAAAAACAGCTGGCAGTCGTCATAGTTAGTCTCATCCTTCCACTGATTTGCAGTTTTAAATATTTAGAAATCAATTCCAATTCTCTACAGGGTCCCTTGCAGTAAAAAAAAGCAGTAACGTCCCTTGCCTGAAAACTGTCCTCTCCTCTCTGTGTGAACATTGCAGTTAAATGACCAGTGAAGCTTGAATTACAGTCTGTGATATCATGTGCTGTGTCATGTGAAGTTGAATAGTTGAGCACAGAAACAGAAAACTTTTATGTTTAGCTGATTTCATTGGTGACTTGTGCCTCTCGGAACTAGGCCGCAGAGTGTGGGGCTTGTTTTAAATACACGAATATGCAGTGTTTCCATAAAGTACATAACATTTTATCGCAGACCAAATTAATGCAAACTCTGGCCCGTGAATAAAGATCTCTGATTTTGCTGCTTTTCCTCTTTTTTTCATCTGTCTTTCGTACCTTACCGAGTGAGCGTGGAAGGCATCTTTACAAAATGGTGGCTCGTCACAAGATGGCAAATCATAAAGAGCGTAGTAAACTTGTAAAACATAGACAAATTGCCATTCAGATAATTTCATATTAAGCAAATAGTTATTCAAGTGAAAGTTATTTGATTTCCATTGTCCTATAAAGTGTAATCAGATCGGTAATTTACAGACTCAGTCTCTGTTCTGATACGAGGGCTCACCAGTATGCCAGTGGCTGTGGCTGGACTGAAGCGTTTTGTACAAAACAGGCAGTTGTCCTTCATACAGAGAAGCAGAACAACTGCCTTTCAGTCTTCCTCCTAGGTCTCTCTCTCAGACTCACCATCAGTCTAGTAAGTCACGCAGCACATGTTTTTAAAATTTTTATTTCCTTTCTTAATTTCTGGTTTGGCAGCCTTTCCTGTGCTAGTCATGCATATCTCTAAATTGGAGAGTGCAGTTGATTTAGACGCAACTCTGTAAAATGTGAAGTACTGAAGTGAAACTGAAGTTTTCCTTCTCTGCAGACTCCACAACAGTATGAAGAGGAATACAATGCTAAGCGTGGTGATGGGCAATCCAGTAAATTTCATGGTTATGCCTATGATGGAATATGGGTGATAGCCAAGACCCTGCAGCGGGCAATGAAGTATCTGAATGCCACCAATAAGCACCAAAAAATTGAAGATTTTAACTACACAAATCACAAGCTTGGCAAAATTTTTCTGGACGCTATGAATGAAACCAGCTTCTTTGGAGTAACGGTAAGTCCTAAACAGATACTTGTTGGGTGGAGGAGGCTTGTGATTTTATGTCAATACTCCTGAAACAGAAACACAGTTGTACATGTCTTATATCTTCAGAGTTCTCACAGGTCTATTTTATCTTAAAAAATAATGTAGTTGCCTTGAGACCCTTGCTCATTAGCTGTTTTCTGATGCCAAGTGATGACACTGTATAGTTCCTGTTATCAGATTTTTAAGCATGAATGTAATCTGAATTAACTCAGAGTGGTCTCAAGGGAACCACAAGTGTTACAAGCTGCAGTGACCTTCTAAGTGACAGTTTTAGCAGTTGAGGAGTAGCTGGAATGTGATCTGAAAATACCTCCAATTTCCCTCCATCATTTATTCTTGGTAATAGGTTACATTACACTAACGTCTCCAGGTCTACTGCTGTACATCCTAGATATTCTTAGAATGTATTTCAGTTGCCATTTAAGGTTATTTATTTGTACATTTTCACAGTCAAATACAAAGCATGTTGACTGTGACTTAAGAAGAACTACTCGCATACAGTAATAACCTCATTCTGTTTTCAATTGCACCGTTGCAAATTTATAGTAAATTTCTTTTTTATTGACATTGTTTCTAGGTTTTAGCAGAGCAAAATGGGCAATCAGAGTGTGTCCCTAAAATGTCTTAATTGCTTAATTGTGTTTGACAACATTATTCAGAAGTTAATAGCACATATATGTTCAGGAGTCTGCAGAGCCACACTCCTTCACTGAGAGCTATGAGCAGACTCCTTTTCAGGGAGAATGATCTTCACAGTTCCCAACAGCAGCAAACAAGGAACCTATTGGGACACGTGTTGTTAAGCAGTGTGCTTGGGCTGAAACAAGGCTAGAGAAGGCAGTCAGAACTTTGAAGAAATGTGTATTTCAGCGGTGCACCGAGGGAGTGCTGTTAGGCAGCAGGAGCATGCAGAAGGTTGGCATTACTTCTGCCACCGTGCAGTAGCTTGTCAGATTCTGTCCTCATGATAATTTATATTGTCTTTGGTATCAGTGAACCTCAAAACATGTTGAAGTAGCAGAACTAAGATTGTCATACATGTCACAGAATGGTTCAAGGAGGAAATGCCTATGTTATAGATGTCAACAAATGCAGGGTCAACTTTTTGGTGGCCTTGTTAATTGCTGAAGAAGCTTATTTTTTGTTCACAGGACAATTGAAACTAATTTTTGACTTGTAAGTAAAAAAACAATTGAATTGGAAGACAACACTAGAATCTAGTTGGTAAAACTTTCAGTCAGTAAGCTGGACTTTCAGTCAGCTATGAGCTCTGTGATACTCAGACATCTCTGACCTGAGTTATTCCAAGTACAGTATCTCTTGATGTGATTGAAACTATATTGTTATGTAGTTCCTTGTTTCTCTTTCCCCTATTAGACTTTTTGCCTGCTGTTAGGCTTGACAGTTGATTATGGTAAAACTGATAGATTTTGTTGGCACTGCTTAATGGCTCCTCACTGTTCCCTACCCTAAAAAAGCCCCAAAACCTCTGAGACAAAGAAAACTCTTTTCTATTAGTTTCAGAGACACCAGCAAAACCTTACATATGAACCATATCCCTTTAGGAAGAGAATTAATCAGAGTTTCACCAGCCATATTCAGATGTGTTTACTTACTTTATTCCCTCAGGTATAATGTTTTTAAAAGAAATTAATGCCCGTTTATTCACTGCATGTAGCACTTGTGTGGGGTGCTTCGTAAAAAGTTTCTCTTTAAGATTGGCCTACTAACTCATCATGACAATGTACAACCCAAATCTGATATTTGCAGGGATCATGCTTCATATTCCTATAATACATTCACAAAAGCATTTTAGTCAGAAAAAATATGGAGAGAAGAAAAAAAGCTACACTTTCTTAGGATATAATTAGAACAAACAATACTCAAGTTTTTTGCAGGCAATGTTAAGAAGTAGAGTTTTATAGAAGATATTAAAAGTTTGGCACAGAAATGTTCAGAAAGTTGAAAGAACAGATTGATTCTTACCAGAAATATTTTTAAACTTTTTATTCTGCAGTCTAATAAATTGCTGTCATTTGTGACCTAATTTAAAACTTTCACTGGAACATAGGGTTTAGGTCATGGAGTGTCAAATCTCATTTTATTTTTTCTTTTTTCCAGAAAAGGTATTTTCATTTAAAAATGTTACAATTTATTTTAAAAGACTTATTCTAAACTGGAAAAGGTCATTCATTTGTTCTAGAGTGTCTATGCAAAATATATAAATAAAAAAAAAAAGAAGAAATAAAAGCAAAGACTAAGTCTTACCAATATTCAAAAACTCATTCAATGATAGAGTAAAATACATTGCTAATTATTATATTAGATGATAAGATAGGCAAGAAGCTGTAGATAAGTATTTAAAAATGCAACATCTATTAAGTAGAGGCATCATTCTTTAAGCTTTCTGTGCATATGATATCAGAAAAATGGCCATGTCATAAATAATAAATCCCTGTACCAAATTTTCATTTTCTTTGAAAGTATTTATAGTAAACCACAAAAAAAATTATAATCACCGTTGAGTGGTGTTTATCATGGAATTTTTTTAAACAATTCAAAAAGACTTTCTGGGAGTGACATGTGCTAGTTCCTGATTACACAGAATGTCATTTTTTCAAATTTCTTTTCTTTTTCCAATCCTTCTCCCCTGCCCCTTCCCAAGAGACAACATTTAGAAAACAGTTTAGGATATTGTCCAAAGACTTGACAGGACAAATCCTCTTTTTGTGCATCAGAAATTCAGTACATAGATGTTAATTATTCTAATTCTACTGTCAGAAATACATTGGAAAGAAAAATATAGTTATTCCTTAAACATTCCTGAAGGTTATGCTCTTTTTCTGGATTTTTTTGTTCTGTCTTAGCAAAATGGTTCCTTCTGTTATTTTTCCTTGATGCTTATCTGACTTATAGTCATGTTGATTGCCATATAATTTTCTTGTGTGTGTTTTTTCTTTTTTATATATAAAGCAGGGAAAAATATATTTGGTGTTTATCAGAAACCATTAATATAGTTATCTGCTAAACTTTTCCCAAAGGTAAAATGGGTACTGGCTAATAGGTACAAAAGTAGTTTGTGATGAGAAATGCATTATGAACAAACAAAAGACTTGCAGAGATGTTCCTACAGTTTTGTTAATCTAAATGTCCTAATTCTGCAGTCAGATCCTCTGATGTTGGTGGGTTTCAAATCAAGGAAGGCATTGCATGGTTGGAATGGTCCATCTGCAATGACCAGCTTTCAGGGCAGGAATCCTTTTGATTTGGGACTAGCTTGGCTTTCATGGTTTAAGTTTTTCTAATTCTTGCTTATCAGAGCACTTATTTTTTTAATGGGAAAGTTACTGAAACAAACAAAAAAAAAATCTCTTACAGGATTTTGGGCAATTTTTTTCCACTTAATCCAGATAAAGCCAGTTTTGTAAAGTGAGTGCAGCCATGCCACCCTAATGCTATTTGAACTGTCACATGCCTGTTTCACTGGTAAATGTATCCCTCTTCTCATGTAGTACACATTCTCTCTGATAACCTAAGTGTCAGAAAAAGAAAGATAAGAAAAGAAGTGCTCACACAATTTATTTTGACACAGTTTAGATGTCTGAGGAGTCCCCTTATGTAGCTGGTAGAGCCACTGGAGCTGATGTAGAGTCAAAGAATCTCCTGAAGTCCCTGTTGAAGTGTTACTACTTTGAATCAGTACAGAGTGATAAAGTGATGGGAAACAAAATTAGTATCTGGGATATGTATATATCAGCTTTTCACTTATACAGCAGTTTATAGTATATTACCTATAACATGCCCATCATGTATGTGTGGAAGCCAAAGAGAACTTTCCACAGAGCTAGAATAATTCTCCTAAAGCAAGATTGTTTGCCCAAATGATAAAAAAAAAAAAAAAAAGAAGAAAAGCAGAACTTTGTTTTGTATAATACTACCATAGAATCAGTTGTAGGCTTGATAATTAGTGAATAACTAGTGCTGTCATGTCAGGACACTGAGTCACATTTAGTGCATACTGAACCAAAAACCATCTAGAGAACAGAAAGATTTTGGTTTAGTCATTTTGTTCCTGGGTTTTTGTTTTTTTTTTTACATTTTCTTTGTAAAGACTATGGATGGTTACATAGTACCTTGCAACTACAGCAATGTTTATACTTGCTAGCCAAATAATCTTGGTTATACTTGGAAAGATATTAAATATTACATTTATTCTCAGTATGGTATTTATATTATATTCGTATTATATTATAAATTTGTATGGATTCCATGGGCTAGCCAGGTGGTGAGAAAAATAAGCTATGTGTTGCAGATTATTTCTGGTTTTTTTTTAATGCGGAATATGGCATTACTTTAAAAAATACTTCCCTCTAATTTTCAGGTTGCTTCACCTCTGTGAAGTGATCACAGCAGTGATGTCATGAATAACATGCTCCTTGGTTTATGCCTGAAGTCCTGTAACTGTTGCAGTAGGGTGCTCTGATGCTTGAGTTTATCACTATTATCTGTGATTATAAAACAGGCTTCAGAACTGTTAATTATTTCTCATCCTTGTGGCCTTATATTATTTATATGTAATGGAAAAAGAATTACAGTGGAGGAGAGAGAAAATTAAATACAGTGTTGTCTTTCCTTTTATGTCAGCCAGAGTTTCTAGCACAGTAGGATAAAATTCCATCACAGTAGCTGCTGCATGACTGAAGCCACAGCCATGAAATAGCTTTCAAGTCTGGCCCTGGCATCCTGCATTTGAATGGATCCAGTCATGTTTTATAAGTGGAAAAATGCTTATTGATATGAAGTTCATTTTGTATTCTGATGCTGATTATTTCTGAAGATTGATTTTAGCAGCTTGCCTCCACTTTCCAGGCTTCAGTAGCCATTGTGCTGTACAAGAACCTCAGAAATACAGAAGGTGTTAGCATCAGAATAGGAACAAGGAGGAAGTATTCATTTCACGTTATCCTGGAAAAGTAGCATACCCTAAGGCTGTTAAATTAAGGAACATATAGGTCTTTCACAGAGAATGAGATTAAATTAGTGTGGACTTCAGCAGAGTGAACTTATTCTTAATGTGGGGGTCTAACAAACATTTTTGTAGTGGCATTGATTGGTGTGGTTAATTTTGCATGAAGAGTTCTAAATTAAGCCTCAAGAGCTATTTATGCCTGGAGTCAATTTTTCTTTGCTGGCGTGGCTGAGGTAGGGCAGATAATAAAACTACTGGGGGGAGGGGAGAAATTTTAATCAAGTAAATTCTTGCTAAACTAGAATAGTGCTTTAAAAGTGCATTTAATTTTATCAGGTTGGATGTGTGGTTTGATGTTCAATGGAGTACCTAACACTAGACAGACACCTGTTCCTGAGAAATACTTTTGAATGTTCCATTGAATTTGACTTGGTCTTAATTTTGAGCATTTGAAAATTTGCATTTGGCTATTATCCATAACTGGATGATTTGAGGGAATTCAATAGGGTAACAAATGCATAGTCAGGAAACTATGTATCTGTCTCTATGTATGCACAGACACGCATGTGCTTATAACCCCACTTGACTGCTGGGACATCTCAGTTTTTTCCACACCTGAACCCATGGGTTAGGGATGTGAACTACTCTGAACTTAATGGCTTGTGTTCAGAACTTGCTTCCTGTTACAGGATTGCTTGTGTAGCACAATAAATAAATAAATAAATAGATTTGGGGTATGGCTGCATGCAAGACCTCCTACATCTCTTTTTAGTTTTCCTGAACCTTGAATGTGAGCCTCCCCCATGGGAGATAAACATGGTGAATCTCTTACTTCCTTACTCCCTCCTGACTTCCCATGTATTATCCAACTCAGATGAGCAACTGAGAGAGGTATGGTGGGTTGGCAAAACAATTTTTTCTCTAAATGGCCAGTTCATTTAGGAGACTTTCAAAATAGCTGCTGAAATGAACCATCAGCAAGTTTGCATAGGGTCATAAACAGTGCTTGCTCATTAGGAAAATTCAGTGCAAATGTTTTCATCTGCCAACGATGTAAAATTGCATACAGAAGGAAATCCTAACTTTTTAAAGTGAGATCTGAGATAAACTGTGACATTTTAAGATTAGCCCTCAAGCTAATCAGCAGTAATCAGATTTAATATAGTAGGTGGAAAATAAATAAGGCTTTAGTCAGAAGCTTTAGAACAGTTATTACTGCATCTGTCATTCTAATAGGTGGATATGAACAACAAAGTGGAAAAACTAGTGAAACATTTTCTAAGATGTGGATAACATAGCTTCCTCTGCTCTACATTTAATTTTGTCTATATCTAGAAATTGTTTAACATAATACCTAATATGCCCTAGAAGCTACTTTATTGCTACACTGGGTACAAATTGTGGAAGTCCCTATAAACAAAGCTCTAGTGAATATGATTGGGTTTTTTAAGTACTGATGCAGATTTGTGCTTCACAGGGTAGTTCTCCTTCAAGCTTCTGAAGAAACAAAGCACATTACAGTAGTTCCACCAGCCTGTTTTTTCTGGTGTAGTTTGTTTTGTAGCTGCCTGCTTCTAATGCACCTTTGTTTTACCTTTTTTGGGTTTCTCATGTTCTGCTTTTCTTTTGTGTATTCTTTGAATTTGAAAGATGAAAGACTAAATTAAAAACAACATTTACAAAATTTGGAAGTGCTGTCCTGCTCCAGATCAGCAGTTAAGCTAGGAGAGGACATCAGTGGTTTTAAAGAGAGTTTTCAAAACAGTTTCTTCGTCTACTGGTTGTTTTTATCTGAGGTCAGTACAGAGAGCTATTTGAAAAAGAAAGGATACTGAGAGGACAACCTAAACGTGCCAGGCAAGCCATATAGGAGCTACGGGTTCTGGCAGTTCTTGCATAAGGAGGAGATTGTTTTGCCTGATGGTTAGATGGCCTTTTCTGTCCTATTTAGACAGAAATACTAGGTAGGTAAGGTGTGCCTTTGCCACCACTCCAGCATGAAGTAGGAAAAGAAAGAAAAATGTTATGTCCCTTCTTTTGTTGTAGCGCCTCTCTTCACAAGAGATAGAAAATGTTGCTCATGTCACTACAGAAAAAGGGTGAGAGGACAAAATCTTACAGACACCTATGGAGAAATGACCCTCTTGCACTAAGTGTACCAATGAAATATCATCTCAGAAAAAAAAAATAGAAAATCTGGAGTACCTGCATCCACCTATACTGTGGCTTCAAACCACATCAGTATCTTATGGTAAAAGGAAGATGACCCATTAGTGTGGACCCCTGGTGATGATCCCATATCAGCAAAAGAATATGCACAATGTGTCTCTGTTCTCCATACACAAGCCTGTAGAAGAATTATGGATTTACAGTATATGCTGCAAGAACAGTTTTGACAGAATCTCTCCTGCAGTTACAATCCAAAATGGAAAATGTGCTGCAAGGTGTGTGGTGTTGACAACGGTGCACATTTCTAGTTTTCTGTTTGTGAAATTTAGCCATTTCTGTCACTGAAACTGCAGCTGTACCTTCCCCAGGACGGAGTAGAACATTGCTGTTAAGGGATGTGCGGAAGGGAGGTGAAGCGTGATGGAGAAGGGAAAGTCTCCTGTGCTTTAACTGCCCCAGGGCCTGGTGCAGGTCCTAGTATCTGGCAGTACATAATGTGTCAATACAGTAGCTCAGCGAATAACTGTCTTGAGTGCTATGACTACATAGTGCAGGTTAAAACTTTTTCAAGTCCCATTCAAGTATTGTTGCCTGTGAAAGGAAGAGTCTGTCTTTCCCAAGACAGAAGCGTCTTGAGTGCAGAGAGGAAAAAGATAGAGTGAGCAGGGCCTGGGCTCTGGGTGGGGAGGCACTGCGAGAGGAATTAGACCCTCTGCTATGTCCCTACCCCCACCACACCTGTTTCTTTTAATTACAATGAGTCTGGAAAGGAAGACTGCAGGAAAAGATGTATTTGGGAGAATATAAAGGGAAAGCAAAAGATTTCCTGGAAGGCTTTCATATAATCTGCGTTACTGAGAATTCTAAGTTTCTAGTCTCCAGTGCCTCTTGTTCTTGTTCTGATTTGTTTAAGAGGGCCTGGAGTTTAATGAACATCTTCCCACTCGACTGTGCTATTCGTGAAACTGATTTTACTGTCCTTACTATCCTTGTTGAAGAGCAGATCACTAACAGTTTATATTCATTCCATAGAAATACATCCAGATATAGATATATATGCATGGGCCATGTGTTTACTAGATGGGCTATGTAAGTGTTTACTAGATGGAGTGTGATGGTCCTGAAGAGCCAGCTAGGCTCTTCTATGGGTACCTGGCAAATGGTGTGTGAATCAAACAAGTACAGGTTCAGCTGAACTGTGCTTCCAGGCCCGTTTTTGCAGATAATGAAATGACATATAGGCAAAACCCTACGAATTATGGACATTCCTGAGTAACAGTGTTTTTCAGTGATACAGTTATTTCTGCTTTTAGTGTTACTAAGAAAAGAAAAAAGAGCTATGGCAAATTTAGAGATGCTGCTGCTTCTGTCTGCTACATCTCTATTTGAAGTCACAAGCAAAGACATCTTCCACGGATACTTTCAAGCCCTTAGCTGCCCAGGAGCTTGGGAATAACTTTCACCCAATATAGTACAGCCTTCAGCTGCAGGATATTCTCTTGGTATGCACAGTGGTCAGAGCAGCAAGATCAGTTATCCTGCATCAGCATCAGGCTGCAAACTCTGTCCTCAGACTTAGCTCTGATTTATCTCCCTTCCTTCCTAGAAGAGAGCACTGCAGAAGTATCTGAGTTAGTTTAAAGTTCAAGATGTGAATGCCTTTCAGTCATGACTTTAGAGTTAAAAATCGCTGTGATTTTAGAGGTAACGTATTTTAGAAATGGTATAAAACTGAATTCCTGAGAGCTTGAGGGTATTACAGTTCTTGTTTTATTTTCCATGGGAACAGATGTTAGCCCTGCTGCCTTGGGATCATTCCAGCTCTGGTAATTCTGGCCTGTGTACCTAAAACTCTTACTGAGATTTCAGATGGATAAGGAAGTTATTATTTACTAGCTTTATATCAGGACTTTTCTGGGACAATAAATGCCATAAAGATGCAAATTTTTCGTATTAGTTTTCTCACTTCTTTTATTAGTCATTGCATTTTATTCTTATTTCACTGTTCAGGCAAAGTATAGTAAGATTTTAGTGGTTTGATCCTGTTCCTGTTTCAAACAGTGGCAAATCTCCTAACTTCACTGTGAGCAGCAGGACGTCCTTACCGAGCAAAGTGCTTTAATAAATAGTTTGTGGCTATAACTCAGAAAGTTATATCCCTTTTGCTCACAAAAAATTTAGAAGAAACATCTTCTGAAATGCTTCCTAGAATTAATGAGTATATTTTAAGAGTGCTGACCACTTGTAGGACTCTAAGTTAGTAACGAATGATTGGACACAAGAGCCTGTTAGAGCACGTTTGGAGAACGCCTCTGGCTAGTGTACTGTATGGAATTACGTGACTGATGGCAAATAACTGCAAGCAGTTAAAATAATGTGGTGGAATACAGCAATGTAGAAACTAACATCTAGTGATGCCTATAAGGGCTGCAACTTCTAATGCAGATCATGTAAATCACAGAAATGACGAATAGTTTAGTGATCAGTTGTGCTCATTATATATATTCTTTTGGCACAACAGTGTAATTCTTTACAGGGTATCACAGATTTAGGAATATGAAATATGGAAAAAAAGATAAGGTTGACATCTCAGAGCTTGTACAGATAATATAAAGGTTGAAGCAATAGGAAAACTATTCATAAACCAGTCTGTGAAAATCTTAAGAATATGTTTTCTACCGTTCTTTGACGATTTATTATCATACTAATCTAAAATCTCAACATGTTTTGCTCTAAGTATTGAGAATTTAGAGAATGATTAAAGCACGTAAATGTTAAATATATTTCTAAATATAACAAAACCTTAAAGCAGGTTCATTTAGAAAATAAATGATAAACTATAAAATTACTTCTAAACTGCTTATTTTTATTCTTTGTGTCACTGATTTGGATACTTAAAAGAAATAAAGAAAATACTTTTATTTTTTTTGTATCACGTTTACAAAGATCTGTTGATTTAGATTAATTGGACTACTTTCCATTTCTGAATACTTGTATGGCAAACTTTAATTTATGTTCTGCTTTCATCTAGGTTATCCCATCAGTGGGCAATTTTAAAAAGCTTTCTAAAGGAGTCTTTTTTGTCTTTAGTGAAAGTGACCCACATTGATGTTACATGAATTAGGATTTGGTCTGATGGGAATTTTTGTGTGCACCTGAGAACAAAATTTTCCCTTAGGGAATATTTTGAAATGTGACATTTTTACTTTCTGGCCAGAAAAAAAAAATCAAGCTTTTAAAACTGTATTTTTATTCTCTGTTCATACTGCAGTACATCTGAGATTTTGGTTTCACCAATTAACATACTCTCTGCTGCTTTTAATCTTTATGACAGCTCAAGGCAAAAATATCCCCTAACTTGAATGCAGCATTTCGCAGAGTGTGAATCCACCTGTAATGTTAAAAATTGTATTATTAGCTGACTTAGCCTGGAAACACTCTGAGGTTGTCAGGTCTGATGTTCAATGGTTTATATTTTCATAGCTCACTGCTCCTCCTTTCTGGCAGTCATGATTTTTGTGATGAACTAGTTTTCTTCCTTGGAGAGGTGCTCCAGTTGCGAATGGGATTATTGGAGCCTGCAAGCATTTTAGTGAAACACAGGAAAATTAAAGTATTATAATGGCAATTACTGCAGACAAATGTACATTTTCAAACATTTTTGTTGTATTTTTGGAATCAGCTTTTAGGACTTCTGTATTTGTTACCTCCTGCTCTTCTTTCTACCATCTTCTCATAGCAGGTTGTTGGCTTGACTGTTGCTGGTGATGATTTTTTGAATTATCTAGTCTCTGCTAGAGCAAAGTTAAGATAGTGCCCTTTTTTGTTTGAAGATTTCAGAATACAACAAAGACCTTGCATTTCAGTAGAGACATTTCACAAACTAAAGTAGGCTGTCTTTTCTTTTTTTTTTTTTTTCTTCCTCAAACACCACATTTGAAAAATTTGTGAGTATTTCTCTTATATAAATTTTAGAAAAATAAGCCAAGAATTCTGCCTTCTGCATTGTCACCTGCTTGGTATCTGGTCCCTAATGACAGCTGAGGTTGTCAGCGTATGAACCCAAAGCCCTGGGCAAGGAGCAGGCTGTTCTCTCATTTTGTTATGAACAGTTTTAAGCAAGTCTGGGGCCCATTGTGTTTCACTTATTGAATCTTTCTGTGTGACAATAATTTTCCCAGTTTTGTAATTTGTGATGACCTCAGATGCACCAAAATGATAACTATGCATACTAACTACTGTCAGGGGTCAGACTGTTCTTTTTGAGCATGGTCTAAAAAGAATTTCACATATCTCCACGGTGTTGATACTTTCGACAATAGTCCGTATTCCTATATATCCAGCCTCAAACATTTAGCCAAAGCTTCAAGAAACCTTATTGTCTCTCCTAAAAATCTTTCTGCTTCTCATCCAAGAACTTGTTGGGCCACTTTGACAATGTTAAATCTTGTATATAAGATAAGCAACGCTGTGCCCTGCTTCCTGACTTAGGTGTGATCAAGCCTTTTTGGCTGAGAGACCCTTTACCCTGAGCATAACCTGCACGGTTTCTGTGTCATGCCACTCCTGTAGTTTCAGTAGGTATAATAACTAGCAATTTAGATGAAAACAACCCAACTCAAATCAAAATAACACAACACAACTTAAATCCAAAGACTGAACTTACATTTAAACCATGTCATAGATCATGTAAATAAAGCTATCCAGGGCTGACATTTTCTTGTCACTGCAGAGGACACTCTACATGCTACATGGTGACATGGAAAATTCTCAGTAGGTTCACAGTACTGACAAACTGAAGAATTTTCCAGAGTAAATCAACACAAATCAAGAGATTCTAGAGAATGATTTTGGGGGGAATTGTCTATATACTGTATTGCAAAATCTGAAAAAAAATACAGTGGTTTTCCATCTATGATGGATTGACATAAGATTTTTTGTCAAACCTATTATCAATAGGCATAAATCAGCTACATAGGAGCCAACTGTCTAATTGGAAAACTTTGAAAAATGCAGTTATGGATTATTTTATACCTTGTAAATTCTACACCTTTTCTACCTTGTAAACTGTGCCCCAAAATCTTCTGGTGAAATTTTTCTGCCCGTGCAATTTTAATTGTGCCTCATTCATTCTAGCTGCTGGATGAGCCAGTGGTTCAGTTGTTTGATTGTGTAGTTAGAATGATGTTGTGCATAAGCAGTCATCATTATGAGTGCTGCAAAATACAGAGAACCAAAAACCACAGCAAGAGATGCAGTATTGTCCAAGGAGTGAGAGAGAGGCAGCAGCAAAGAGCCCAACAGTTTCCCCTCCCTCCCTCAGCCACTCTCAGTTGAAGACAGGGTCCTGCTCCATGAAGTGGGGGAAATAGCTTGTTGAACCATTTGTGGAGTCTCAGGAGCTGAAGGTCTTGGCTTTCCAGTCCTTTGTGCTGCTGCCTGACTTGCTTCCTGAGGCACTGTGGTGGTGCTGCTGCATCTGCCTTGTGACTGTGGGACTACAGCCGTAGCATGTTCATGTTGAGCTACTTCTGTTAAAATGTTCTTCAGGAGTTACAAAGGGGAGAGAAGTTACAGTGATTTGAAGTGCCTGTCTCAGCTGAATGTGAATTCTATGAGACAGAGGTAAACTTCTGTAGCCTGGAGGCTCTTGTTCTGCTGAACTTAGATGTTTGTGGCATACCAGAGAAGCATGTGAGCATCTCCAAGAGAGGCTGCAATGGTATTTTCTAACTGGAAGTGTTACACTTTCTTAACATTGAGTTTTCTAAGATCACAGTCACATGTTGTTGGTTCTTTTGTTCTGAATGGCCCTGAAGCTTGTCACTTGAGACCCAAAATGTCTATCTTGTCAATTAATTTCCTTCTTCTTTTTAAAAAAAAATGAAAACCTTTTTCTGGTGTCTGGTACACAATTTCTTCTCCATTGTGACAGTTTCATTGATCTAGAAGCAAAGCAAAAGTTTAAAAAAAGCCATTATGACACCACAAAATTTGATAGGGGATAAAAAATACAAATTGCCTCAGGTAAGAACACATAGATCACTTACACTGCATCTAGAAAGAGATCAGTCAAGCTACACCTACAGCTGAGGAGTAATTTTCTGCTGGTCCCTTTGGATGAGTGCAGAACAAAACAACACAGCATTAAAGACTGGGTAACGTGCTGATCTTTGTGTGTTGTGTGTAGAGAGCAGCAGCAGCAGCATCACAAGGCCATTGTAAAGGCCTTTCCATTGTAAACTCTGAAGTTGTTTATTGATTTGCGAATGTTTATGTGATTTTTAAAGATACTAATTTTAATGGGATTTATCCTGTAGTCTTTTCTTTGAATACAAAGAGTTGTGGAAATCTGGATCTCTTTGTATCTAGATGACGTTTTCTGTAAGTTTCCATGTTGAAGATGTAGGTTATTTTATAGTTCTGTTCTAGCTCAAACCAAGACAACATCAAAGGGCCACAATTAGTATTCTGGAAAAGATTCAGTCCTCAGTTTTCAGCCTAATGTTTTAGACCTATGTGTATTAGTGTCAAGTTTTCCCTCTTGCAGAAAACAAGCTGAATGTTTATGGGAAGAAAGACACTCTGTAATGGGTATTTCCTAACAATGCACTAGGGCAAATTAAGCTTTTTCTCTGCTTTAGGTCTGTTTTCCATAACACAGCTGTTAAGTTCCAAGGGACACAGCAGGAACCATTCCCCACAAACTCTAACCTGGGAGGACAGGGTTGGTCCAGAGCACTTCTAACATGCATCCCAGCTTCTCCTGGGCTATGGAAAATGTTGTGGCAGAGGGAACAGAAATCCCTATAGATATGATTCAGAAAATATTTGGATAAGTGTTATGGATCATGAATATTAAGCATACTTTCCGTTAAAACCTAAGTAGTGGCATCTGAGTCACTGATAAATTTCTGTAGCTGTTACTCTGAATAGCATATATTAGGAAGAAAGGAAGGAAAACGTAACTACCTTTCCAATTATTTCTTTTCAGATCTGGTTTCTATATTTGGTCATTTGGAGTTTTTAAGATCTGGCTGGTTTAGATTTCTGTATTTGTATGGTGTATCAGCGAGCAAATGTCAGCTCTTAAAAATGTTCAGGCAAGTAAAGATGCAGCTGAGCACCTAGAATATTTATTGTCTTGTGCAACTTATTACTTAGTATATATTTAAACATAAGCATATTTCTGATTGAAGTAAATCTATAGGGTATTTCCACAGTAAAGTGGATGATGCATTTGATGTGTATCCTGATGATCACATTATCTGCCTTATACATTCAGAGTATTTTAGATAAGCATTCTGATGAACTGGTAAATTTGTCAAAGGCTCACCCAATGATGAGTGATAAAAAAGAGCAGTATTAGAAAGAACTCGATAAAAAAGAATAAACATGGAAGTTCCTAACTATTGCCCATTTACAAAGTCAAACTGCATATTTCTTCACTGTAAATCAAGGGAACATGTAATGTTTAGCCAAATGTTTAAAAGCCATAGAATATTCTTCCTCTACTTCCTAATACAGATACTTAAAAATATCAGGGCAGAACAGCTAATTTCATGTTTTATTTCTGAAAAATATTTCCCCTGAGGCTTTCAGGCTGTTTATACTGGTCTTTCTCTTAGGCTCTGATTAAGTGAAGTGCTTAAAAGAACACACAGAATATCAAGCGTGTATATTCCAAGCAGACAGGTGAAGGGCTGTATTGAATCAAGTCTTAAAAGAGTATGTTCCTTGTTTTGCAAGGTTGGTTGTATCCCAGTAAAAGAAACATTTCCCATCTAGAATTAATATTTAGTAACCTCTCTGTGGAACTGTTTTGCAATATCCCAAATGCTAACAATGAGAAAGAATAAACTTGTTACGCAAAATGTGAGTGTTATACAATTTGTAATGTGCATCTCAGTGAAATTAAAGGCATGTCAGACAGGATTTCCAATCGTGTGCCCCCAGCACATCACAGCCCAGGGGCTTGTCATGGCTGAAAATCTAGTTTGTGACATGCTTTTCACTTCTTTGAGCGACGTGTGAGGCTGTCCCACAGCCCAAACTACAAAGTTACTAGAGATGTTATACGTTAGGCTTTTCCAGACTGCATGTATTTTATCATCTAAAGTTATAAATAGGAGTATCAAATGGAGAAAAATAATTACAATAATAGCTTTGGTGTTAGGTTGGCTTTATCCTTCATACTAACTACATTTCAGACTGCTTTTCCACAGTGCTCAGTAATGCCTGACAGTACATAGGAAAGAGTAGCCAGGAAAGGTCCTGCTCCAAATGCCCCATGAGTCACTAGTATAATCTCATTCAGCAGTGAATCTCATACAGGAAAGGGAACAAGTGAAAAATTCTGAAACACAGTAATTCCTTCATGCGTTAATGAGGTTTTAAGAAGAGAAGAGAGAAATGGCTATCTTTCTCTGCCAAAGCAAAATTATTTTCTCCATTTTTGTAAAAAGAATTAGCTCATCGTGGTAAAATATTTAGGCTCTAATACATTCACAAGATTCTGTAGGTGCTGTTTTACTTGCCTTACAGTTATAACAACGACATAAGTTACTTGTAATAACTATAAACTTTTAGGTAAATGCAACTTTACATTCATGTCCCTTTAACCTTTAATTGGCAGCCAGAATAAGGTACAGATTACATTCATAATTCAGACGACACCATCTGACTCAGACACTGATTGTAATGAATCACACGTGCATGGTTCCCTTTGCAGAGCGACAGTGCAGGTGCTGTGCTACACGGCCTTGAAGCCCTGCACATGCAATTTTCTCTTTACCACCATTTCTCTTCCATGCCAAGGTGGCAATACTTTTTGCTTTTGTTTTTATACTTGCAACAGAACCCTGCTGGTCATGACCGAAGCTTGAAGTCTTCATTAAAGACATGGTTCTCTCTCCTCACCTTCTATGTGCTGTAGATCTAATCTGCTTCTCCTGCTATAGTTCTTCTTTAATTACCTTTGCAGTACCTAAATGAAAAAGCTTTTTTCTTTGCTGATCGCCTCCTTCAAATATTTGTGGCAATATCTCTTTTCATTTGTTATTCAGCTATTCCAAATAGATGGAAAGATCTTAATCCTCCCCAGGAAATTAATCCCTATGTACTTAATTTGATTTAAATTCCTCTACCAATGCATATGTTAAGAACTTACATGGCAGTGAGCAGGCCATTGATTTAAATGCTGTGATCTGAGAGGGGAAATAGTATTTGACATGCATGGTGTTGGCAAAAGCTGCTTTTGTGTTGTGGCTTTCTGAATTTCCTGTCACTAATTCACATTGGTCTGCAGTGGCAGTGTCTGTAAGTGATAGGCGTTTTCTCAGTGCAAGTCATTCCAAAGCTCACTCCTGTCAGACACAGGCACTTCTGCTTCTCCTCCCCACCATTCTTCCTCATTGCCTCTAGTTAGTACATCAGTTTGTTCAGATCTACCTTATGTTGTTGTAGACGCTGTCTTTTTTTGCTGTCTATATTCCTGAAGCCTGCATGTTTTATTAGCTTAATCTTGTAATTAACTGCAGGAGGGTAGGGCTGGTACAGGTGGGAACAGCTGGCCTTCCTCTGTGCAGACAGGGTAACAAGGGTGCCTTCACTGACAGACTATCTCTAGTTTGTCTCTCTCTAATGTTAATAAAGGGAAAGCCTTTGAGTGAGTCTAATATTTGCTATATAGTACTTCTAAAATGAGCAGTTATTAGCATGCAGTTGTACTTGATGATTGCAGACATTTAACATTTAAAATATTAAGTATTTCTTTAAAAAAAATGGATGTGTCAAAATTCTCCCCAAAACTACTACCAGTGCTATTGTTGACATTTTGTTCTCCTTATGTAAGAAAAAAAAAAAAAAAAAAAGTAAGGTATTTTTATTTGACATCTGGGTGAATTGGAAACCACTTTTTAAAACACTTCAAACCCACAAATAGGTTATCAAGAGTTATCATAACAGGGAAAACGGTTTGTTCCTACTAGTTATCTAGGAAAGCTATACCTTGAATGTTGCTTCTGTTTTCACAATCTGTTCGGAAAATGAAACCTGACCTGACCTGACTTCATTGTAGAGCAAAGGTTAAGTATAAGTTTAAAGATGATGTAACTTTCAAACCACCAGTTTTTCAAAGGCCATATGTCCCCATGCTGCTAAAAAAAAAGGAAAAAATAAGAAAAAAATAAAACCTGCTTAGAAACCAGATGGCACTGTTTGCTTCAAGCAGAAGGGGTCATAATTCTCTTCAAATTAGCCATCCAGGTTA